>NW_026731661.1:1630000-1835000 GCF_028476545.2 Physella acuta
AATAGCCGCTAAGGAACTAATTGGCAAACAGCACCGCCTTACTAAAGTAAAATTCAATGCTAGAAACCCTCCCCAGAGTTTCTTTCAGGCACGTTTACAGACAAATGTCTGGCGACAAATACTGCCTGGAGTATTCTCAACAACTTTCCAAATTTTCTTGGCGATTGGAGGAAAACCAAAATTTATAGGGTTAGTAGCGCCACATGGGCCATGTTCAACCCCCTCCCACACACACACTGAATGCCAATACCCAAATTTTCTTGTAGGCATCTCTTCGGGGGGGGGGGGGGGGGGCTTCGCTAAGGGCAATAAACGTTTGTCCAAAAAATATTTCTAACGAAGAAAAAAATTGGACAATGATAACAGTGATCAAAAATGCTAAAAAAAAATGAACAAATGTAAATCCACCCAAAAAAAACATTTTAAATCAAACATTAAATAAACGAAGAACGGCGGACAACAAAACAAACAATCGAACATCACGTCTAAACTACTCCATATTAAATGAATAGGAAAATTAAACAAAGCAAACATGAATAATACTGTGGCAATTATTTGACGTAATTATTCCATATACACTCTACAATCTACACTCTTATTAAATAAAATGAAATTGTTCAGACTCATATCTCTGTGCTGCTCTCACAAATTAGGAAAAAGACTTATATTAGAATTATATTATTTTAATGTGATAAATAAAGGGGAATAAATTTACATTTTACAAGGGAAACAACTATTATTTTGTTGATTAACATGTACCTAAACAGTTCACAAATCGTAACATCAATTACATTATTATATTAATTTTCTAATAACAACTTTTACTTTCGTAATTTATCATTTAAGAGATAAGTTTTGATATAAAAATTTAACGAATTTGTTTTTGTATTTAAAAACCTAAGAACCATTTAAAGATGTTATATAAATTGTTATATACTGTGTGCCTGTTCTTTCACCTACGTTCCTTTTCCTTTTCTTGTTTGCTTTGAAATTTTTTTTTTAACCTGACTGCACTAAACATCCAAACAAACATAAACACCGACTTGAACATACCAACCTTTCACCCTCCCACTAAATCGCTCACACAGCAATTTGTTTGTCAAACCCTCCCCCCCCCCCCCACCCACACACACTATAAATAGTAACACCTCAGCAGTTAGATAACACAGCTCATAAATTGACGCTTGGCTTGCCTTCAAACCACACAGACACCCTCTCCACGCCTCGTCAGACACATCTACCCCCTCTCCCCACTTTACCCTCAGACACATAACCCCACATTCCCTTTAACTGTTCCAACGACCCCACCACCCACCCCAACAGCAATTTCCAGAACTTATTTAAAGTTCTAAATCGTGTTTCTTTCCCTCATATTTCACACAGTAACCTTTTGAAAACTCAATGCGACCAGTACATAAATAAACACTCTTTCAACTAGTCAACTTAAGTTGTTTCCCTACATAGAAAATGCTTCACTATCGCATTGACACTCTCTCAAAAATTTCCTTTCCACTCCCCACCCAGACTTCTGACACTTTCATTTGACCTTCACCCCTTTTACTGTCATCCTTTCCAACGTTTTTTTTATAATCATATACATGACATCATGTAAATATTCATTATGTACATTGGCAAAACCTTATGTAATAAATGTGATGTTGATGTACTTGTTATAATTGCAAATAATAATATTTTTTTAAAAAAAAATGTATTTAAGGATTTATCGTCTTGTGAGAATTGATATAGATTCACAATAGTAATACTTCTTTCTTACTTGTAGCTTACTTTGATTTATTTAAGATGGTTTATTAATACATGTATACATAACATGTTTGATTTATCGTCTTGTGAGAATTGATACAGATTTACAACAGTAATACTTATTTCTTACTTTTAGCTTACTTTCATTCATTTACTAATACATTTATTACATAACATGTTTGAGGCGAAAAAAAATTAGTTTTGGGAAATAAAAAGTCAAATCAAATTTTAATGTTAAAATTACATGTCAACATGTAAACAGAATATACAAAAAAAAACTGGGAAACACATTTATTTAGATTGCACTTTAGGACGCAAAGCAAATCAAACGTTGCGAAAATATAAAAAAATCACCAATAGCCACAACAAATAATTCAATTACACTTAACTAACAAGAACAGACATGTAGCAACGGTATTTAAAGATCTATATAGAAATATAGGAAGAAAATTATATTTTATTCTAAAAATACTCTGATATCGAGTTAAAAGAAATATTTTAAGAAACATTAAAACATAGCAAAGACATAGTAGTTAATAAACATATAAATGTCTAAAAATATATGAGAGTTACTTAACCTTTTTCCTTACTATGAATTGTCAGGCATGTAAGTTGCACAATTCTAACTTTTGTCTTGCATTTGATTAATGTATTATATCTTTAAAATTCTTACAAACATTACCGAATACCTATTTATTTATTTATTTCTGAAGGTGTTTGTCTTGTGTTACTTTGATTTCGTCTTTTCCTGTCAGACTGTCTGTATAAGGTCACCAAACAATAGTACATTACATAGGCACACATCAATCATACCAAACAATACAACATTATATGCCGATATATATCTGTCAAAGAGTGATGTCATTTTGGATATCCATACCTAATCGTAGGTCTGTTTCAGATCGAAGGACAGCACATAGGCTGTGACCTTTGTGTGGAAACAGCCAGTGATTTCCTTAATCAACTGAAGAACGGAGTCCACTGGCTGCCGTCCCCACCAAAAGCCCGCTTGACACGAGTCTATCAGTCTGTTATTTGACAAAAACCAAAACAAGCGGGCATTGACCAGCCTTTCCAAGAGCTTGTTGATGTTAGAGCAGAGGGAGAACGGTCTGTAGCTCTCAGGTGAGCCCAGATCCCTTGCTGTCTTGGACAGGGCGACCACCTCCACAATTTTACACCTGCTGGCAAGTTCGACACACGTCTATGATTGGTTGATTAAGGCGATAACTTTGTTTATGACCAATAAAATACTTTAATAAAATACTTTAAAAAAACTTTTTAAAAAAACCACGTTTTTCTTGTGGACTAAAAAGTAGAAAATAACTGTTTACATACATTTGATGACAAAAAACGTGGGTACGTTCACCATCAAATTTCCCGACCCATCTGCCCGACCCACGTTTTTTGTCATCAAATGTATGTAAACAGTTATTTTCTACTTTTTAGTCCACAAGAAAAACGTGGTTTTTTTAAAAAGTTTTTTTTAAAGTATTTTATTTTCTCCTTTTTAGTCCGTTGCTACACATGAAAAACGTGGTTTTTAAAAAGTTTTTTATATAGTTTATTTTCTACTTTATCTAATCACTTGATTAAGTATGACTTGACTAAGTGTTTTTAAATACACGGACTAAAAAAATCTTGAGCGACCGATACGCTTTAAACAGAGAAAGGGTGTAATTTACGTTGCTGGCGTGGAGATCTACTCACGAATCACGTGATCAAATCTCCCATAAACAAACAAATAAACGCGAAGCTGAGTTAAGGAAAAACGTGTTTATGTGTATTTTAGCATACCCAGCGTACCAACCGTGTCACCGTTAACAATGTGTTACCGTGTCCGTTCTCCTTTTTAGTCCGTTGCTACACATGAAAAACGTGGTTTTTAAAAAAGTGTTTATAAATACACGGACTAAAAATCTTGAGCGACCAGGATTCGAACCTGGGTTGTCGCGGCCACAACCTGAAGTACTAACCACTATACGATCACGGCCAGCGCGCTCACATCGATTGGGGCCGAAGTAACTGTGTCAATAGGCCTCAAGTCTTGTCGGTATCTTTAGAAATCATGTCCTCAATTTTATGGTCCTTGGGGCGTAATTAAATTAAGCTAATTACGGTCACTAATTGCTAGTTTTTATGATTGCATCTGAAATTGTTAGGCGAAAGTAGCATGCATGCCAAATTTCAGGTCTCTAGAGCAATCAGAAGTGGGCTAATTTTCGATGTCAATTTTAACAACAAACATCCAAACAACCAAACAAACAAACAAACGCGAAGCTGAGTTAAGAAAAACGTTTTAAAAACAAACCCATCCGATTACAAACATTATCGTTTAAACATTTTCTCTCCTACAACGATAAAAATATAAATAATCCCCACCTCTTGAGTTGAGAAGTTGTTCGAATCAAAAATAGATATGTGATGTAATGTTATGATTAGCAATTTATTGAATCTTAGGAACGCTGTTATCTTGCATTTGTCAAGGGAAATAAATTTAGAGAAATTATTTTAATGAACAACATATTACACAAACGTTAAAAAACAAATATTACTACTGCATTCTATTTAATAAAACTAACAGTACTGTTACATTCTGATCTAGAAAAAAATGTCATTTTATCTTCCTTAATGTAATTAAATGTAAAGACTTTAAAACTATTTCATATTTTTTTAATGAAATATAAGGATATTTGTTTAAACAAACTTGTCGTTATCGAAAGCAAAATTCGAAATATTACTTTATTGATGTTTTTATTTTTTTAATTCAACTCCAGTTTCACGAAATACAAAGTCAAATCATAATGATAAAATAGCATGCCAAACGTGTAATCAAATATACAAGAAATAAGGAAACACATGTATTTAGATTGTATATTAATACAGAAAGCAAAGCAAATACTTGTGATAATATTAAAAACAACCAATCAAACAGCCACAACAAATAAAGCAATCACACTTAATTTAATTAACACGACTAGACAAAGAACAGAAGACGAAAACAGACTAGTAGCAACGGCTGTTTATAGATCGACATTATGGGAAAATGTGAATAAAATTAAATTTTGTTTTGCAAAATTCACGGACATCGAGTTAAAATAAATATTTCAAGCAAAGCTAAGACATAGACTGGGAACTCTCACTTAACTAAAAAACAAGTTAATTAAAAAAGTCTAGTGACATTTATGCGCAATTTCCTTATGTTATCTAAAAATAGCTCTGACGTATATTGCTGGGGTGCGTTCAAGCTAGAAGAACGATCGGTTTGAAGGTGTTTATGTAATTTTAAAATTTGTGACCGAACGAGAGGATATTTTTGAAAACTTTCTTCAGCAATATTGTTCTAAATTATGGCAGGAATCGATTGGTACATGTTTCAAATCGCTAAGTGGTCTGGTTGCCGAGATATGGGCCAAAAACTGAATTTTTTCGAGGTTTTTTGGCTTTTCCGGGAAATACACGAAAGAAAACCGGAATTTTTATGGCCTATGCTCATTCTCGTAACTTGCTTAACATAATTGCTTTTGGAACTAGTCATCGATATTGCTTCGTTGAGGAGGAGATACGACTTAAAGCCCGGACACACATTCATCCATACATTCATTCATCCATCCATTCCCAGAAATGACGAGTTAATAAACGCAATTCTCCAGAATGGAAATTGCGCTAAAAATGGACAGGAAAAAAATGGGAAATAAAAATAGTATAATTTTAATTAAGACAGCCTTAAGCCAAATATCACTCGATCAACTAACGTTAGAACAGTCTTATGTTTGTGAGGTTTTAAAAGGGCACAATCTGAATGGTAGAAAGAGAGACACAATTCAACCCCCCCCCCCCCCCCATAACACCTACACACACACAGTCAAACGAAACAGAGTTTGCACACCTTATTTTAGTCTAGTTTTTATGCCATTTTATTTTCTTCATTTAATTACTACATATGCAATTGCTGTTCGTCTCTTTGATGCTGTGTAAAACCTTCAAATAAATTATTATTACTATTTTAAACGAGAAAAATGGCCCGTTGAGGAAGGATACACCGGGCGCTAGGTTGATAGTGCTGTCTCTTTTCTCTAAACTAAAACCAACCCACCCCCCCACACACACACACCACCCCCCACCCCCACCCCCGCACCACACACCCACCCCACACACCACCCCCCCACCCCCACCCACCCCCACCCCACCCCCACCCCACCCCCACCCCACCCAAAAAAACATGTCTACCGTCCCATTCAACGAAATATAATTATATACTTTTTCCAGTGTCCGCCCCCTCCCCGAAAATTTTACCCCCGCCCCCGAAAATTTCAAGTACCCCCCACCGCTCTCCGGGGAGGAAAAAGTCTGAAAGAAACACTGGTGTCGCGCTTATCCACTACGCGAAGAATTGCATTAAAGAAATTGCGAGAAAACCACTTTTTAGATTAGACACATTAATTAGGCGGTAATTTTATTATAGAGTATCGATGAAGAAATTTCTTTTGAGTTGGGGAGGGGGGGGGGGGGGGCTCAGACGTTCTTACGCGGGGGGTGGAGCTTCGCCCCTACACGAAGAACTGTATGCAAGAAACTCTTCACGCAAACCATTTAGATTAGACAACATTTCCTTTTTATTCAATGTTAGCGCGAAAATCAATGACGTCATATAACTGTGAGCACTCTCTGGGTTTGAGATTATTTTCTACTCTATGCTAAATGTGTCGACGTCATACTTCGTTTTTCGAATTACTATGCATGTTTTTAAATTGCTTGTCTTTTCTCTAGAGCGTTCTTGTCAGACAGATAGATAGATAGATAGTTAGATAGATAGATAGATAGACAGACAGCGAAACTATTATATAGAACGAGAAAAATGGCCCGTTGAGGAAGGGTACAACGGGCGCTAGGCTGATAGTGCTGTCTCTTTTCTCTAAACTAAAACCAACCCACCCCCCCACACACCACCCCCACCCCCACACACCACCCCCACCCCCACCCCCCACCCCTCACCCCCACACACCACCCCCTCCACACACCGCCCCCCACCCCCCACCCCCCCCCCCCCCAAAAAAAAAACATGTCTACCGTCCCATTCAACGAAATATAATTATATACTTTTTCCAGTGTCCGCCCCCTCCCAGAAAATTCTATCCCCGCCCCCAAAAATTTCAAGTACCCCCACCCCTCTCCGGGGAGGAAAAAGTCTGAAAGAAACACTGAAACCAACCCACCCCCCCACCCCCCCACACCCCACCCCCCACACACCACCCCCACCCCCACCCCTCCACCACCCCCCACCCCCACCCCTCCACCACCCCCCACCCCCAAAAAAAACATGTCTACCGTCCCATTCAACGAAATATAATTATATACTTTTTCCAGTGTCCGCCCCCTCCCAGAAAATTCTACCCCCGCCCCCGAAAATTTCAAGTACCCCCACCCCTCTCCGGGGAGGAAAAAGTCTGAAAGAAACACTGAAACCAACCCACCCCCCCACACACCCCCCCCCACCCACACACACCACCCCCCCACACACACTCCCCCCCCCCAACCCCTCCACCCCCCCCCCCCCCCCCCCAAAAAAATCATGTCTACCGTCCCATTGCAAGAAAACCACTTTTTAGATTAGACACATTAATTAGGCGGTAATTTTATTATAGAGTATCGATGAGGAAATTTCTTTTGAGTTGGGGAGGGGGAGGGGCTCAGACGTTCTTACGCGGGGGGTGGGGCTTCGCCCCTACCCGAAGAATTGTATGCAAGAAACTCTTCACGCAAACCACTTAGATTAGACAACATTTCCTCTTTATTCAATATTTACGCCAGAATCAATGACGTCATTATATTACTGTGAGATTATTTTCTACTCTGTGCGCTAAATGTGTCGACGTCATACTTCGTTTTTCGAATTACTATGCATGTTTTTAAATTGCTTGTCTTTTCTCTAGAGCGTTCTTGTCAGACAGATAGATAGATAGATAGATAGATAGATAGATAGACAGACAGCGAAACTATTATTATAGATGTTAATAAAATAAAATTAAAAAAAAAGAAAACCCTGTGGGATAATTGCTATATATATATAGATGTTTGGGCAGAATGTTTGCTTTGATGTGTCTCATTGTAATCAACATAACTTTTCCGGTTGATTAAAATTTTCATCATTTTAATTATCTGTAATCCCAAATGTATTTCAGCTCTACTTAAAAGCTCAAACCCCACTCAGCCAACCACGCCGAGAGAGAAAAATCCATTGAATCTTCATTACACATTAGCATTTTATTTTCAGTTTTAAAAAAAAATGTAATTAGACGTTTTAAACCTAAACCTAACCTAAAAGCTGCTGATCTAGATAGGTAAAACAAGCAAACTAATTTATAGGGCACATACTATCTGTGTTTCATACAGACTGTTTTTTTTTTAGGGGTGGGGAGGTCAACATTTTCAGAGGGGGGGGGGGGGGGGGGTGGTTGGTGTGGGCGGACACTGGTAATAGTTTGTGGTGGGGGGGGTGGTAGACTTACTTCGGGGGGGGGGGAAATGAAGAGATGCCTAGAAGAAACTCTGCATAATATACATATATATTTAATGTATGTATGAATATGCACGGTTTCGTTTATTTACAATAGATTTATGGATCAATATGGACGGCCTTATGAATCCGAAAAAAAATTAAAGATTTACTCGATACACAACACACTTGTTGAAAATTCTTTAAAAGCAAACTGAAAACACGAGAAAATTTACTATGGTTTAGTATAAATACATATTCTAATACTAAAACATATTACATTTGTGTATGTGCCAGTTCGTCATGGAAATTTTGCGCATATGACAAAATCTAATAGAGGAATATAAACAACACTGTGCGAGAGAAATGCACCGAGTTACCTGGTTATGTTTTGTAAGTTAAGGGAAACAACTCTTACAACACAACAATTATTAAAGTCAACAACTGGTGGTCGTCAAGATGTAATACAAATTTGTATTAAAGTAAAAATAAAGAATAAGTAAAGTTTAGTTTGCACACAAAAATGTATATATATTTTTCTCTTGTGAAATAATATATTTAAAATTTTAAATAATCAAAATTAAAACGCCAGCGTTTTAAAATAAACACTTTCTTATATATAGTTGAACACATCTTTTTTTAATAATGCTTTCAAATGGCTTCTATTTAGATTCGAAATAGTTTTTGTTTACAAAACTTAAAGCAACTGTAATCAATAATAATTGGTTTTTACTAAAAAAGTCACTAACAGGTTGTAGCTTTATTATGTTTTTTAAAAGGCCAAAAGTTGATATCAGTTACACTTCGTACCTTATAATATAATATCCGTATATATAAACACGCCGATAATAAAGAATGCAAAAAGTGGACGGTCTTATATTATGTTTACAAATGAGTTCGCTTTTAAAACTTGTATTAGAGTCTTACGCTTATATTTATTGGTATATAAAACAAAAGTTGCATTTATGTAGCAATAAAACAAACTTAATTGAGTTGGGCAATTAGTGTTAACAAAAAGCTCCTTTGCACAGTTAGTTGCAACTTTTCCGCGCCGTTACTTTTCCACGAACATCTACACTCGCTAATCGGGTTACTCGTATCTCAATTTTTCCTTGTGTGACAAAGCACATTTTAGCTTGCTCAGCAGCTCGTATCCCCAACACTCTATTATTTTTGAGCTAGGCCTTCCGTTGTATGTAAAAGTCTACACTTTAACAAACAACCGTACGACTCCATGTTTTTAAAGACATTAAACTAGATGGTAAAGTACATATTAAACAATTAAAATCACAGAGGGTAACATGTTTTACATTTTTGGTTTAGTATAAAGAAAAGTGGTATCATAAAAATGTGTTCACTTTCCAACAGACATTGTACATAAATATTGTTTTCAATCATATACTAGTTTTGTCCGTAAGTAGTTATAAAGACCATAGTTAGTACGGGATTTAATAAGATAAAACAAAGAAGACTTTTTGAAATGTATACTTGAATACCAATGCTGAGCATTTAACTAGAAAAAATAGGGTATATGATCAATAGAAATAGCAAATAATTTCTTGAACGAAATTTGACTTAAGGAAAATATAATTATTATTTATGATGTTAAACTATAAATTAAATTTCAATTGTAAATTTGCATTTCTAACTGTGATATTTAAACTCAGCTGTTATAAAACAACATAACAAAAAATTATGCTATAACGGATGTTCCTTATTTGTACAAGAAATGCGATAAATAGAAACAGGATGATCGTGAAGTTCCCATAGTTGACATACAAAATAATCAAATCACGCCTACAAATCAAACGTACACAGTTTTTTTTTTGTTTTTTTTTTAAATATTTTAAAGTGTACACCACAGTGATTTTACAATTTTATTCTAAAATATAAAAATATACACTTGGGTAGTCAAGCTAGATAAGTGTTTCTTCTATTAAATCACCATTATTATTTTTATACCTAACCGGTATATCAAATTAGATATCTTCAGATGGAAATGAATTGATTGTAAAGAGAGACCATACCTTAACATCTGGAATATTTAAATTTATGTTAAGTGGTCCTGGTCAATTATCAGAGCATGAGAACAATGAAATACACTTTAGAGAAATTCAGGCTCATGTCCTCCAAAAGTTGTGCATGTATTTTACATATAAGGTAAGGTAGAAACTTTCTTAAACTGAAAAGAAAAGAAATTGTTATTTTGTTTTCTAGTGTTAGAAAATTTAACATAGGTAAATTTAGCTTTAAGAGCTGACTATACACAAGAAAATAGTTATTAAATTTAAAATTCGTTATTAAAAGAAATATACTGAAAACAAAGTACAGTGTTACCTTAATATGCGACTATAATTTGTTTCGCGAAATTACTCTAAAGTAAAATTGCTTATAATTCATAGCAATTTTCTCCCTTGTAAATAACTGCCATTAATCCGTACCAGCCCGTCAATTTGCTACCGAGTTGTATTTACAGGTGCTTTTCATGAATAGAAGTGTATTTATGGATGACAAAATATGTTATAATAACATAATAAAGGTAACGCAAATAAAATGGTTTAATTAAAGTGTATTGACCTTGAAAATGAACCAAACTGGCCGTTAAAATAAACATGTCCAAGGTTTGTTTTTTCCACCCTTTCAGAATGTTTCAAACATTAATTAGGTATGTGTCATTAACTAGCACCGATACACATCCAGTTGTAACTTTTTAAAAGTGTTTCTTTACCTTGAACTGTTTTCCGCGCTAATTCACACAACTTTGTTTTAGTATGAAGAACGGGATTACGGGATTAAAAAATATAACTTAAAGCAGACTTATTGAAAATTGTGTTTGCATTTCAATGCTGGGCATCAATTACAAACATTATCTATATTCATTCACTTAATAGCAAAGAAGAGTTGCTATTTTGTGACGACAGCATGGAGAAAATAACGTTTTTTGAAACTGGATGAATACTGGTGAATCATGCTGTGGTTAGGGAGCTAAATCTTTTCTGTTTTCTGAAAGACCGATTTTGACCTAAACTTGATGGCGCGCTATCCGTTCTAACCCCCACAGCCGTTTTTACCCATTTTAAATCTGGAGCGTAAGATGAAAAACTGCACACACAATTTTGGTGTAGTATTCACCATTTATAACCAAAGGTGAAATTGATTGACTTTTCGAGAATAGATTTTCAACACTATTCTCCGATTTGAAAAAAAAAATAGAAATAAATTGAATGTTGATAATGACATAGGTTGGCGTTAACAAAAACGTAACCGCGAATGTTTAGTAAATAACATGCAATTGTACTCATCGTATTAAAACAGTTATTAAGAGTAGTTCATATTGAAAGTCTACTAGAACATTTTATTTTAGTGCTTATTAATTTCCATACTAATTTTTGGCTTCTTTAATTCTATGGGGGTCGCGGGTCACTTACTTTTTATAAAAGGGGGTCGCCACTCGAAAACGTCTGGGAACCACTGTTTTAAATCCAAAATTAAATAAGTGAATAGTGGCTAACAGCAAAACAAACGATATAACATTACCCCTAAAGTTCAGGGCCTAAAATAGTCCGTATTAAATGAATAGGATAATAAACCAATACAAACGAATAATGCTGTTGCAATTGTTTGCCGTAATTATTATATACACAACAATTACATAAAATAAAATTGATTAGACACATTGTCATGTCTCAGTGCTAAGCTCACCGATTATGTTAAGACGTAAATAAGAATACTGTTGATGCGATGTGATAAATATATATATTTATAATCCAAATAAACATAATCTTCGACTTGAACATACCAATCTTTCACCCTCCCGCTAAATTGCTCACACAGCAAACTGTTCTTTAAACCCTCCCCCCACCCACACACCATACATAGTAACATCTCAGCAGTTAGATCACATAGTACAGAATTCGACGCTTGGCTTGCCTTAAACACACATGGACACTCTCTCCACGCCTCGTCAGACACATCTACCCCCTCCCTCTCTGCCCACTTCCCCCTCATATGCTAACCCTTCATCCCCTGTAACTGCTCCAACGACCCCACCACCCACCCCAACATCAAATTCGATTCATTTACCTTTTTAAAGTTCTAAATCTTGCTTCTTTCCCTTCATCTTTTACATAGCAACCTTTTGAAAACTCAACGCGATCAGTATATAAATAAACAATCGTTCAACTGGTCAACATAATGTGTTTCTCTACATAGAAAATGCTTCATTGTCTTATTGACTCTCCCCATCCCCCCATCCCCCCACACTCTTTGAACAATTTCCTTTCCACTCCCCACCCGGACTCCTGACACTTTCATTTGACCTTCACCCCTTTTACTGTTATTCCTTTCAATTTTGTATAATCACACACATGACATCATGTAATATCATGTAAATATTCATTATGTACTTTTGCAAAAATTTGTGTTTTCTTTTGATGTTCGAAATTATGTAAATAATTTGATGTTGATGTACTTGTTTTAAATTGCAAATAAAAGTATAAAAAAAACGCCTTTCTATTCGCTTATATCGCCTCCTGGCCTATTGTCTAAGATTAAGGTGTAGGCCTAGACTGTTTTATTATATAAGGATCCTAATTAATGGGTTAGTCATCCCAGTCTAGGTTCGATTTCGGGGGCCGGCGAGACGTTCATATCAAGGATTAAATGCAACTCTAAAACAAGACCGATGTGGGGTAGCGCCGACCAAAGTTTCTTACACTCCCCCCCCCCCCACCCCCCCCCCCCCCCCCCACACACACACACGCGAAGAAAATCTACCGCCGCCACGAACGAAACGGAATTTATTTAGAAAACGTAGAAAACATATACTTTTAAAAGTGTTCGCTCGCCCGGAAAATGTTGTCTGCCCCCCCCCCTAAAAAAATATCAAGTGTTCCCCCCCCCCCCCCCCCCCAGAGAAAAAAGACTGGAAGAAACACTGGCGCCGACCCATCCATCGAACGCATTATAATCTCGGGAAGAGTCACCGAGTACTAGTATTTAGGTGGTTTGAATGTACGAGTGGCTTATCATCTATTTTAGATTCTACCTAGGACTAACCCTAGGTAGGATGATCAAGATACTATCGAACTTACGATAATATCGACGAACTATATTCGACGAGCAACTCGACTACTCAATTTTCACAACCCACGATTATTCATCTTTCGACTACTTAAAATCATTATCCAAATCACAAGTTCTAACAATGCTCCCCCGGAAGATTCAAGACTACCCAAACTTACAATACTATGAACTCTACACATCTTTACCAATCTTACAATACTATGAACTCTCTTCACATCTTTAAGCTCCTTTTTTTTTAAAAATAAATTATATAGATATGTTTTCCAATCCTGAGCATTAATAAGAAAAATATAGTACATGATCTATAGAATTAGCTAATAATTTCTTGAGCCTAAATTGTTTTAAAAAAAAAAAAAACTCTGATTACGGTGTCTGATGTCAAACTATAAATAAAAACGCCAGATAAAATATTATATTTTAAACTAGGATATTAAACCAAGCTATTATAGAAAAAATGTTAAACATATGATATAACTGATCCTCGTTATCTATACACGAAATGCAACGATTGTAAACACTATAATCGTGAAGATCCCAGAGTAGAAAATAGATAATTTAAATCACGTTATGTGGTGAGGCTGTTAATGGAACCCCCACAGTTTTGTCACAAAGTTTACCAAATGAATGATATTGAGAAAGATTACTGCGAGTTGATGTATGCTTTGATTGTACTTCTAGAGCTCAAGTCGAAAAATGTTGGGTCATTCACATGAAGAGGAAGAGTTAGTAGATTTAATACTGGAGGTCAGACATGAGATCAAGGAAGTCTAACATAAACGACAAGATCTTGTTATTTTGCTTTCAAGTGTCAGAAAAGTTAACAGATGTCACAATATAGGTAACTTATGCTTCAAGAGCTGCCTATACATTAATCAATGAAAGTATAAGACTAAATGTGTGTTATTGGCATTAAAATATATCAACAACAATCAGAAGCGATGGAGAAAATGTTACATCTAACCCAGACTATAGCTGTTTTTGTAACGAAAAAAAAAAAAAAAAATCACGAATAGCGAAAGCAAAAAAGAGAAGAAACGAGAAGTATCAAATAATAATAGTGTAAAAAATGTGACATAACGGGTTAATTTAAATCCGTCCAAGAACATTTCAAATCCAACATTAAATAAGTGAAGAATGGCAGACAATAAAATAAACAATAAACATTACCTCGAAAATACTCGATATTAAACTAATAGGAAAATAAAACAAAATATGCATGAATAATACTGTTGCAATTGTCACACCTTTTAAATAAAATAAAATTGATCTGACTAATGTCCTTGTGCTAAGCTCGCCGCTTAACAGAAAGACAGATATTAGAATTGTATTGTTTTGATGTGATAAAAAAAGGGGACTTAATTTAATTTACATTTTATAAGGGAAACAACTCTCCAATGCTTTTGTTGATTAAAGTCTACCTAAGCAGTACAAAAACAATATACAACTATTATATGTTTATAATACTTTTCTAATAACAAATTATGCATTCGTAAATGTTTTTAAATAGAAAAGTTTCTATATATATAAATGTATATAAATTGCTTTTGTATTTAAAATCATAAGAACCATATAAATATGTTATATATTTTGTTATATACCTTAAGCGTGATCAGTAAACTCCGTTGGTTGAACCATTTTCGTCGTCAATTATTTTTGAAAACGTTCTGTAAGCATTCTGCTTACAAATATTAAAAAAAAAAAACGAAAAACGTGTTCACGAAAAATCACAAAACATCTATAAAAAGTGAGTGCAAAAACTCTCAACCCCATTATACAACCGAATTCAATGGTTTAGGAAATACGCTCTAACAGACGCAATAGACACCTTCCGGAACCTAAACCTCAAAACCATCACACCCAAAGCCAGGGAAATAACATACAGACTCATCTACAATTCAACTCACCTAGCAAAACAAAAACCCTTTTGCCCACTATGCAGACACAACACACCCGAAACGGAAAAAACACATCTATTTAGAATGTCCCTCCATACAAAACATGTAAACGATGATAGAAACCAAAATAACAAAATACGAGACATTTAACATCGATATAGTTATAACTCTAAACAAAATCCCAAAACAAAGAGACAGGACGGACCTAGAGCAAAAAGCAAGGAAGGTAGGTATCTATAGACATACTATTTGGAACAGTAGAACAAAAGCAAAACACGACTAGGTACAGTTCACGGGCCACTTACTAGACTTGATTTATCGTAGACGACTCGACAATGACAGCACTCAAACACATATACCATAATTAGCAACACCACAACGCAAATAGCATATTACACTGCATTGGCCACCTGGCCCGCCTAATCTAACCGACACATCCCCTTTCATCACACTTCCCCGCCCCCCGCCCCTAAACCTCATGACCCCAATATCATTTTACCCCCATTACTGCATCCCCTTCGTCCGCACGACCCCACCCCTGTGTTAAATACTGAAGATGTATTATCCAAATAAATTTCTAACAACATTAATTTGACTCCCACTCCCACATCCCCCATGCCCCCACCTTGTTTCGTTCCATGTATTATTTGCCATTCAGTTTCCTATTGTTGCTTATTTGTGTATTGTTTTATGTATAACACTTACAAACAAACATTGTAAAGGTATCATGTGTCTCTATTTTACTATTATCATATACGTACACAAAAAATACCAAAAAATAACAATTCACAGTTTACGGGACATATTTTAGATTTAATTTTTAGCAGACGACTTGACAAATACAGCGCACTAACACACACACTATAAATAGTAACACCTCAGTAGTCAGTTAACACACAGCTCAGCCTATTACTCCTGGCTCGCGTTAAACTCACCCATTCAGTCCCCCCATGCCCCGTCAACCAGCGCGACCCGCCCCTCACCCTCAGCTTTCATGTCACGCAACAACGATCCCGCTGCCTAGCCCGCCTTACCCAACTAACCCCTACCTACACCTCCCCGTCCACCCAACCAACCCCTACCTACACCTCCCCTGCCCACTCAACCAGCCCCCACCTGCACCTCCCGGCCCCACCACTGTTCTTTCCCTTCAATTATGTTTATCCATGTAACTTTTCGGCACATTTTGGACGTTTGGAATTTTGTATTTGAAAGTTTTGTAATTGCATTATTTACTTACATTGCCATACACGGCAAGCTCTATATTGTGAGCATCAGCTGTCAATAGACATATTATTATAAAAAAAAAAATTGAAAACGTAAAAGTAATGCATAAATTATCACTAGTAAATAACGTGGCATCACTTAAAACAAAAATGATTTTAATTGGGATTAATGTAAACTGTTTGTGTAAATTATTTGCATATTGTATTGTGCTTATGCAGTTATGTTTGACTTTTTTGGATTAAAAATAAATAAATAAAATAACTAGAGTAAAAGTTACTGCAAAAACGATAAAATGCTAGATAGAACAATTTGCATATCACCCCTTATAGGTTAAATACATCAAATTAATACAAATAAAAGCACTATATCTTGCGGTTCTCGATTAGAGTCAGATCATTCTAATATAACATAATACGAGCCGACCCGCAGCGTATCATACGCAGCTATTTAGTTGTTTTATTTTCTACTTTTCAGTAATTCATAATTTGTAAATTCGACAGTACCAATGCTGCCACTGAAAATATTTGCTTTAAAACACTACCCCCCCACTTTCCCCTAACCCCGACCCTACACCCCCCCCCCCGTGAAAGCAGCCTCCTCTTAGTTATTTCTTAGTTACCTCCTGTAAGTTTAAAATCGAACTAAATTATCTGCCCCTAATAGAAACCCGGCTGTACGGCTCTTCGATTTGTAAACATTTAGCTTTGTAAAAATTTAGAGTGAACACCGCTCACCAGACAATGTTGGGGTGGGGTGGGGGGTGGTAGTGATAGTGATAGAGAGAAAGAGAGGGGACTGCAAGGAGGCGCTTGCAGCTTGTTTTCTAACTGATCCCAGAAGAGAATTATATATATACGAGCCGGCCCGCGGCATAACATACGCCGCTATTTAGTTGTTGTTTTTTCTACTTTTCAGTAATTCATAATTTGTGAATTCGACAGTACCAACGCTGACACTGAAAATATTTCTTTAAAACACTATAAGTAGCTCGTTAAGGACCATAACCCCCCCCCCTTCCTCCCCCCCCCCCCCCCAACGTTTAAAATCGTTTCAAACTAAATTATCTGCCCCTAATAGCCGTCACTAAACCCAACTCCACGAAGGTAAACATAGCGTGAACCACAGCTCACTAAGATCATGTAGGGGTGGGGATGTTAGAGAGCGCGCTTGCAGCTTGTTTTCTAACGGCTCGAAGAAGAGAATTATATATATAGATATAGATAGAAGATATATAAGTATAAAAACAGTTACATGTTATTTATTTAATTTAAATGACAACACCCGCAGCTCAAGGTGACAGTGCTATCCACCGCTATATAGAACTGAGGGGAAACTAAAATACATTTTGCCAAATGTCAAAGTCATCAAATTATTTGAGTTTGATCGTAAAACAAATACAAACGATATTATAAACACAGAACTAACATGGCTGTGTGATTGCTATTAAACTGAATGTGAACCAACACAAATGCATCTTCTCTTTAAAGCTGCTGATCTTGCAAACGTAAACTATGCTTCAGGAGCTGCTGATACATCAATACTTGCAATTGTACAACTAACCAGTGCTTTATTTAGCTGTAAAAATATATCAGCAACAATCAGAAGAGATGGAGAAAATGTTACATCTAACCCACACTATAGCTGTTTTTTCTAACGACAAAGAAATCATGAAAAGTTGAGGAAACAAAAAAAAATATTCAATGATAATAGTGATCAAAAATGCAAAAAAAAAAAAAAAATGAACACATGTAAATCCACCCAAAAACATTTTAAATCAAACATTAAATAAACGAAGAACGGCGGACAACAAAACAAACGATAGAAAATTATGTCTAAGCTATTCCATATTAAATGAATAGGAAAATAAAACAAAGTACACATGAATAATACTGTTGCCATTATTTGACGTAATTATTCCATATACACTCTACACTCTTATTAAATAAAATGAAATTGTTCAGACTCATATTTATGTGCTGCTCTCACGAATTATGAGGAAGACATATTACAATTATATTCTTTAGATGTGATAAATAATGCTTCGATTTAATAAATGGGACTTAAATTAATTTACCTTTTGTAAGGGAAATAACTTCCACATTTTTTGTTAATTAAAATCTATCAAAGCTTTACAAAAACAATATACAACTATTATATATTTAAAATTATTTTCAAACAAAAAATTATAAATTGTTGAATGTCTTAAAAAAGACTAGTGTTTGTATTTACACATTTAACTAAATTACTTATGTATTTAAAATCCAAAGAACCTTTTAAAAATGTTATATATTTTGTTATATAATTTAAGCCTGGTCTTTTTTAACGTCGCTTGGCACAGGGGTCGGCAACCTGCGGCTCGCGAGCCGCATGCGGCTCTTTTGATATCAAGATGCGGCTCTCCAGCTCCTTGCACAAATACTAATAATCTTAATAAAAAATAAAATATTTGAAATTTAAAAAATGTTAGTGGCTCTTTAAAACCAGGGAAATTTTGAAAATTGTAACTTTTGGCTCTCCCGCTTCAAAAGGTTGCCGACCCCTGACTTGGCATTATATTGTACCTCACTTATTTAATTTTGGAAAACTTATAAATGAAAGACGACATGCATAAACAGTCAGCACTTCTTGCCAATAAGAAGGACGTCAAAAGACTTAGTGATCTCATTATCATGGAGCAACGAAAAAGCCAAGATTCTGTGTCAGCTGGAGCTGAAGCAGCAATTGAAGCAGCACTCAAAGCACAGGACTGATCTTAGATCTTTAAAATCTTTATTCTGTTGAACACATATGTGATAATTATGTTGTCTTAATTTTGAAAACAGTTTTTTTTTAAAAATGGTAAATCTATTTTCATAATAAAAGCATTGTACCACTTTGGAAAAAAAAAAAAAAAAAAAAAGGAAAACTTATAAGTAATGCAAAAAGTATCACGAGTAATGAACGTGACATTAGTTAAAGCAAAAAAGATTTAAATTTGGATTAATGTTAATTTTTTGTGTAAATTATTTGCATGTTATTGTGCTTATGCACTTATGTATGACATTTTTGGATTTGAAAAGAAGTAAAAAATTACTGCATGTAGATGTATGTTTTGATTGTCCTTCTAGAGTCCAAGTTTACAGTATTAGGTCATACATCTGAAGAAGGACAGATATTAGATTTAATACTAGAGGTTATTCATGAGATCAAGGCAGGCAATATAATAGAAATGACAAGATAATGTTATTTTATTTTCAAGTTTTAGAAACATTTGCAGAGGTATCTCTAGCTTCAGGAGCTAACTATACAAATGAAAAAAAAAAAGTGACCAAAACTAATAATAGTAACTAAAAAGTCAATGGACAGCCTAACTTACGTAGGCATTTTATCAGACGACTGATCAGTCGGCACAATATTCTACAACTCAACTACGGCCAAACAGATACTTGATATTTCTCGGCTGTTGTTCACGTAAAAGAACTAAACAACACCACCAAACATCACGGACTTTATACATTAGAATTCACCATCTGCAGGGAAGAGAATGTCAGCGGCACCCTCAGATGTCCTACCCCCACCCCACCCACTCAACAGCGACACAATCATAAAGGCCCTGAGAAATTAGCAAACTAGAACCCACTGTTAACTCAATGGCCTACACCAACAAGCGCAGTTTCACAATTTTTTGGACAATTCTTTAACCATAACAGACTACATAAAATCAGTTATAAAGAACACCAATAAACATTGTATTTGCTATTCCTTTAAGACGACACATATGTGGAAGTTGTGAGTCAAACAAACATTAAACTACCCACTGTCACTAATCAAGACATACTACAACAAGAAACAGTGGCGACAGCTAGTACGAACATTTGAAAATTAAAATTAACCTTTAATATAATATTTTAAAATAAAATAAAAATTGATCGGCAACCGCTGTGTATATTTATTTCATACTTTTTACTACATTAGTAGGGATTTTTTTTTTCATAAAGTAGTATGCTGAAATTTTTTAGAATTATAATTTTGTTTTCATCCAATGTAATTAATATTTCATCTAACAAGCACTTTTTAATCCACCTAATTGATTTTTGTTTCGCCTTCAACTTTTCCATCCTAATATATAAAAGCCCATGTGCGCACTTCTCTCTCTCTCTCTCTCTCTCTGTCTGTCCGCAAAATATTTTCGCCGGATATCACGTCAGAATCTTCAGCGATATATGGAGAACTTGCAATGAATTTTTGTTGAAAATAATATGTTAGATGTTTTAAATGTATAACCACAATTTTATTTAAAGAAGAAAAATAAAAAAGGCGTATTCGAATGTAGAAAAACAGTTTTAATTATGCAACAGGAAAAGCCTGTATAGTTGTGAAAAAGAATGCATAAAACATGACGTCACTAATGTTTATACATTAACTAATGACGTCATCTGCCGTGTTTAGAATAAAAAGAAATGAACTATTTCATTCAAATATTTGTAGATCTACGTACGCTAAAAAAATTATACTATTCAATTTTGCTCGGGCTAAACATTAAAAAAAGGCTATTAGGATTCTAGATCTAGATATTCTAGATCTAGATATTCTAGATCATTTAGATCTAGAGATTCTAGATCCAGATCTAGAAGATCTAGATCTAAGGAGAAACTAGACTTACACAGATGTAGACCCTACCTAGATCTAGAATTTATTCAAATAATACATTTCTATACTAAAGTATTTCAGGCCTTAATTACTTTATTGAAATCTTTGTTTATCTATGCAATTTGCTAATCTCTATAATATATAAAGCAAAGTTGTCGGGTTTCAAATTTGGCAGGATCTTGCATTGGGGTGACAGAACACGGGGGCCGGTTGGCCGAAAAGTCTAGGATGAGGAGGTCAAAACTGACCTCGACTGACCGGCGCCTTATATGAGCTATAAATCGAAAAAAATGTCCACGTAGGAACCTCTTCATAACTCATGAGGTCGTAGACCGACCCTCGGGCGAATTAATTAAGCATTCACATTCTCAATGTTTTCGAAAGCCTAAGCGAAGCTGGGCAGCATGCCTAGTACAATATAAGCTCGTCCACTATATATATGGGATAATTATTTGATAAACATTAAGGTTAATGTTAGGTTTAAAAAATACATATCATATGGTTTATATATCAGTTAATGTTATCATTAGTTTAATCATAAAATAGTACATGCTTGTCTGATGATAACATTATGTTCTCATATTTTTTTCTATTCGAATGCCATACAAAAGTAATCATTTAAATGTGGCACATTCGGAGTTAAACATGATTTTGTATTGTACAATTGAACATTTAAAATTTTTATTTTTAGCGCAAAATAAGTTTCTATTTTTGGAAAGATAAAATGCTAAATTGAACATTTTACCTATCACCTCTAATAGGGTTAAAGACATCGAAAAAAAAAAATAAATGCACTCTATATTACAGTTCTCGATCAGAGTCAAATCATACTAATATGATATATATATATATATATATATATATATATATATATATATTTATATATATATATATATATATATATATATATATGTGTTAAAACAGTTAAATTCTATTTACTTTAATTTAAAAGACAACACCCGCAGCTCAAGATAACAGTGCTACTCATTGCTTTATAGAACTGATTGGAAATTATAATACATTTTTTGAAATTTGAACCAAAGTCATCAACTTTTTTTTTATTTTGACCGTAAAACAAATACAAACGATATTATAAACACAGAACTAACATGGCTGTTTGATTGCTATTAAATGAATGTGAACCAACACAAATCCATCTTCTCTTTAAAGCTGCTGATCTAGGTAACTGAAACTATGCTTCAGGAGCTGCCTATACATCAATACTTGCAAGTGTACAACTAACCAGTGCTTTATTTAGCTGTAAAAATATATCAGCTGCAATCAGAAACGATGGAGAAAATGTAACATCTATACCTAGACCATAGCTGTTTTTGTTATGTGAAAACAATCATGAAAAGTGGAGGAAAAAAATAATAATAAAAAAATAATAATAATAGTGATACAAAATGCAATAGAAAATGAACAAATGTAAATCCAACCAAAAATATTTTAAATCAAACATTAAAGAAATGAAGGATCGCGGAAAACAAAACAAGCAATAGTACATTACGTCTAAACTACTCCATATAAAATGAATAGGAAAATAATAAAAAGCACACATGAATAATTTTGACGTACTTATTCCATATACACTCTACACAGTTATTAAAAAAAAAAAATTGTTTAGACTCATATCTCTGTGCTACTCTCACAAATTAAGAGAAAGACTGATATTAGAATTATATTGTTTCGATGTGATAAATGAATGGGACATAACTTAATAGAATTTTTTAAGGGAAATAACTTACCAATTATTTTGTTGATTAACGTGTAACTAAACAGTACAAACATGGTATACGTCTATTACAATATTATATTATTTTATTAATTGAAACTTTTATGTTCATATATATCATTTAAAAGATAAGTTAAGGTATAAAATTGTAATTACATTTCTTTTGTATTTTAAATTATAAGAACCATTTGAAGATAGTATATTATTTGTCATATACTTTGTGCCTGATCTTTCGATTACATTGCATACCTTTAGGTCTTGTAATTAAAGTTATATTATTTATAAATATGATTAAAACGAAAGCTAAGTTAGAAACCAGCACGAAGTCAAGTATAGTCACAATTTCTTATAGTATACATTTTTATGTTTATTCAAAGCAGATTTATTGATGTATATGGAAGACCGTATGTAACAAAAATAAATAAATAAAAACGGATTCAATCGATACTTCGCACATTTGGTGAAATTCATTAAAAGCAAACCGATCAAACGCGAATATTTAATACCGTTATTTAAATACATAATAAGCTCACTTCGACCTATTAATTTTGTGTATGTGCAAGATTGAGCTGGACATTTCGCGGATAAGCGAAATCTAATACAAGAATTTAAACAACATTGTTCTAAAAGTCGTCACAATTGTATTTCCCTTGTAACACCAAGCTGTAAGCGCGCTCCCTACCACCCCATCCCCCACATGGTCTGGTGAGCTGTGGTTCACGCTGAATATTTACAATTGTAGAGAGCTTGGTTTAGTGACGGCTATTAGGGGCAGATAATTTAGTTTGAAACGATTTTAAACTTAGGGGAGGTAACTAAGAGGAGCTTACTTTCACTGGGGTGGGGGGGGGTTAGGGGAAAGGAGGGGAGGGGGTATCGTCCTTAATGACCTATTGATAATGCTTTAAAGCAAATATTTTCAGTGGCAGCATTGTTACTGTCGAATTCACAAATTATGAATTACTGAAAATTAGAAAATAAAACAACTAAATAGCGGCGTATGATACCCCGCGGGTCGGCTCGTATTAAATAAATTCTATAAGTGCAAGACGTTAAGTGATTTTTTTTTAAATTTATCTGTCCTTAGATGTTAGAAATTTTTTTAATTAGAATATCACATTTTTTGTTGTTGTTGGTAAAATGTATTTTAAATTTAAAATAGTCTTCAAAATAAAAACCAGAGCTTTATATTTAAAAAAATGATTTTAAGTAGCTGTACTTAGTATTGCCTGATAATCGCTCCCAAATACAATTATTTTATATATGTATTAATCTTTTGAAAAGAAAATGCTATTGGAAATTATTATAAGGGTTTCTTTACAAAAAAAAAAATAAAAAAAAAATTCAAGAACACGTTGCTGAATTACATTTTTAAAAAGGTAGGACATTGGTAGACTGTACTTGTAAATAACTACTTCGTCTGTATTACTATTTGCTAATATCGCTTCTCGGCCTGTTGGCAAATCTAACGCGTTTATGTTGTGGATTTGCACGGATGGTAAATATCATGTTAGTTGTACCAGTCTAGGATCGCTTTCGAGGGTTGGGAGACGTTCACATCAACTCATCAATGATAAAATACAACCTTAAGACAAGACCGATGTGTGGGTAGCGCCGAGCCATTCCTCAACGCTTTATGCTCTCGAGAAGAGCCACCAAGTGCTAGTACTTAGGTGGTTTAACCCTGCTCTGGTACCATGGGGTCTATATGACCCCAACCATTTTTAGAGCAATTTATTTCGAAAACTACCAGGAGTAGTGACCTCACCTGCCATGTATATTTTCATAAGTCCTTCCTAAGTACATTACACATGTTTGATACTTTTAAAGTATTACCAGTTATGTATTATTTATATTTTTGTTCGCTTTGGGGTCATATAGACCCCATAGTATCGTCAATGTGATAAAGATATTTTCCCCTTAATATACCGACATAAACAGCAAGCACCACACATTCTCATCCAGGACACTGCTAGAGAGTGTTACTTGTGTCCCAGATAATTCGACAAGAAAAGCAAACTAGTCTGAAATGACTGTAATCATTTGGTGTGCGAATAACATACAAAACTAGTACACAATCAATGCCAGCAATAACAATTTGCATACAATCAAAATAACCAAAATTCGCTCATGGAACAGTGCAATTTTTATTTGGACGTACTATTACATTGTCACCTCTTATTAGGTCAAGGTAAACAATTAATAATAATAGAGTGCAGTTAATTTGGTCAAAAATTCCATTTTTCACCATGGGGTCAAACAGACACCATGGTACCAAAAAGGTAATTTTTTGTAAGGTACCAGAGAAGGTTTAAATGTACGAGTGGCTTATCATCTATTTTAGATTTTACCTCGGACTAATTCTAGGTAGGATGTTTCATCAAGACACCATCGAACTTACGATAATATCGACGAACTATATTCAACCATCAACTCAATTACTCAATTTTTACAACCTACGATTATTCATCTCTCATCTACTTACAAACATCATCCAAATCAACTATTCTAACAATGCTAGTATTATACATTGCGATTTTCAACACACGATTACTCAACCCTCATCTACCAACCAGCAGCTAATCAACTCTCGAAAACTCAGAAAGTTTTACTTTCAGCCGATATCCTTAACTCAAGAGATTCAAGACTACCCAACCTTCCAAAACCCAAATCTTCAATTAAACTATTTTTTGCAACCAAAATTCTCAACGCAACCTACTGACACAAGACCAAAGACAATACACTTCGATATCTCATCTCGATACTCCAGCACAACGATACCACCTCACCAACCTGCCACAAGCTACACTTCTTAGGATGAAATCAACCATCAACGACAAAACTACAGCTGTCTACGATACCTCAACAACACAGGACCCGCTACTTCATCACTATAAAACCAACTCAACAACACAGGACCCGCTACATCATCACTATAAAACCAACTCAACACAGGACCCGCTACATCATCACTACAAAACCAACTCAACAACACAGGACCCGCTACATCATCACTACAAAACTCAACAACACAGGACCCGCCACATCATCACTACAAAACCAACTCAACAACACAGGAGTTGCTACAGCATCACTACAAAACTCAACAACACAGGACCCGCTACATCATCACTACACAACCAACTCATAAACACAGGACCCGCTACATCATCACTACAAAACCAACTCAACAACACAGGACCCGCTACATCATCACTACAAAACTCAATAACACAGGACCCGCTACATCATCACTACAAAACCGACTCAACAACACAGGACCCGCTACATCATCACTACAAAACCAACTCAACAACACAGGACCCACTACATCATCACTACAAAACCAACCCAACAACACAGGACTCGCTACATCATCACTACAAAACCAACTCAACAACACAGGACCCGCTACATCATCACTACAAAACCAACCCAACAACACATGACTCGCTACATCATCACTACAAAACCAACCCAACAACACATGACTCGCTACATCATCACTACAAAACCAACTCAACAACACAGGACCCGCTACATCATCACTACAAAACCAACTCAACAACACAGGACCCGCTACATCATCACTACAAAACCAACTCAACAACACAGGACCCGCTACATCATCACTACAAAACCAACCCAACAACACAAGACCCGCTACATCTTCACTACAAAACAAACTGAGCAACACAAGACCCACTACATCATCACTACAAAACAAACTCAGCAACTTTTGTTTCCGTAGACACTTCCATTTCTCATAAAACTGCAAATAAACGACCTCACTTTAATACTCAGAACTTCAGGTCTAATTTGGGGAGGTAGGCAAAGTCGATAGTTCGCCCATGGCCCAAAAATAGATCGCTACACCTTTTTGTTTCCTTCCTATAGTTTATTTAATATAATCAAAGTTATACATTATTAGGTACTTATTAATAAAGAAAATTACATTTTTGCGCCCCCTCCCCCACTGTATGGATAGCGTCCTTGGCGACCGCCTAGTTCGCATTATAGGTAGCGCCGGCCCTGTATACAGCCCCCCCCCCCCCCGCATCCCAAAACGTAATTAGAACTATTTGGAAATGCCACAGATCACTGCCAATAAAATAAATTAAAATATAGTAAACGAAGTCTTTCTAGATAAAGTTATCTCCCATGATGTAGTTTTCATTACTTCAGGGGAAATTTTGAAACAATAGTGAATTAATTGAGCAAACAAACATAAAATAAAAATAAAATACCAAATATATAATTAGAAATTAAAAATTAATGAAATTTAAAAATTATTTATTTAATGTTGAAATAATCGTATATGACGACTTAACTTTCAACATGTTTTTTTTAAAACTCTAAAATGATAAACGATAGTCAAATTACAAAGAATAATTGTTCATATACTTAGATTATTATTATACAGCAGGGGTCTCCAAACTACGGCCCGCGGGCGCCATGCGGGCCGCATGGCCCGCGAGGTCCTCTCATCCGGCCCGCGGAGATCCCCTTGTCCACGGAATAAACACTTGTTGGTGATGGCTGAGGAACATGCCTAGAAGAAACTGGCCCCCGAACTGAAATTTGATAGTAAATGCGGCCCTCGGACTGAAAAGTTTGGATACCCCTGTTATATAGGATTACTTTTCCGATTGCTTACAATTTGTATAATTTTAATAAAAAAAAATAAAAAAAATTAATTCTCGGTAATCCCAATTTTTTTTTCCAGCTCTACTTAAAAACCCAAATTCCACCCCCGTCCCCCCCCCCCGTCCGTCCCCTCAGCCCACCACGCACGCCGAGAAAAAAAAATCCCTTGAATCATCATTTAATTACACATTTGCATTTTCAGTTTCAGGTTGATTTTTTAATTTTTATTTTTTGTCTTTATATTTAGACGTTTTGTATTAGATCTATGTATAAGTAAACCATCTTAAATGAATGAAAGTAGGCTACAAGTAAGAAAGAAATATTACTATTGTAAATCTGTATCAGTCCTCACAAGCCGATGATGAAAACTGTAATACTAAAGCGAACACACAACTGACGCTATAAATTACGTGTCTGAGGCGTAAAAAAAAGAAAACAAAAAAAAAAAGGTGTGACTTAATAAATAAGTTATTGTGAGAACTAAAAAAAAAAAAAAAAAAAAAAAAATGTAAATAAACCTAAAAGTAACGGTATTTAATTTACATTTAAAGATAGTTTTTTTTTTTTTTTATCATAACGCAGTTTATGTACGCTCAGTTCCTAAAAGTTATTAAATGCACAAACAATTGGCAATAATAATAGTTTTAATAAAGCGACTAAAGAGTTTACATTAACTATATAGCTGGAAACAATGTATGCTTGTTTTTGTTTTTTTTAAATATCGTTTGTGCACATAGAGTTCACATACATCAGGGGTCTCCAAACTACGGTCCGCGGGCAGGATGCAGCCCGCGAAGTCCTCTCATCCGGCCCGCGGAGATTTTTTTGTCCAAGGAAAAATCGTTTGTTGTGATGGCTGAGGAACTTTGCCCAGAAAAATCAAAGACACACCTGGAAGAAACTGGCCCCCGAACATAAATTTGATAGTTAATGCGGCCCTCGGACTAAAAAGTTTGGAGACCCCCGACATACATTGATAGTGCTTAAACTGTTTTGACTCTTGTTACATAGATCTCACACACGCTAGGTAGCGTCAATATCTGGTCCAAAGGTTCACTGGCTTTCACTGTCAATCGTAAACTTGACCGGCTCTTTAACGTGGCCATGTCATTCGTGAACAGCGAGTACACGGTCTTCTCCAGGTTGATCTCCAACAGCCAGTTACGTCAGTACTCGGCAATACAGGCCAGGTTAGATTGTAACTTCACTCTCTGCTGAGCGATAGTTTTGTTTGTCCCCTGGACCCACGTCATGAGACCATCCGCTAATTACACCTTCCCAACATCCATCTCCGTATCGAGATCGTTGATACAGCATAGAAAGAGCGTGCAACACAGAGCTGATCCCTGTGGCAGACCATACTCGATCGTTATCAGATCAGATAGGTCAGTTCCTACCCTGGTCCTGATAATACAAGCGTCCAGAAAGTCTGTTGGTCACCGGTACAAGTTCTTACACACGCACATCTGATTGAGTTTTAATATCAATTTGGATCTCCATACCTTATAGTAGGTCTGTTTCAGATCGAAGGACAGCACATAGGTGGTGACCTTTGTGTGGAAACAGCCAGTGATTTCCTTAATCAACTGAAGAACGGAGTCCACTGGCTGCCGTCCCCACCAAAAGCCCGCTTGACACGAGTCTATCAGTCTGTTTTTTGACAAAAACCAAAACAAGCGGGCATTGACCAGCCTTTCCAAGAGCTTGCTGATGTTAGAGCAGAGGGAGAACGGTCTGTAGCTCTCAAGTGAGCCCAGATCCCTTGCTGTCTTGGACAGGGCGACCACCTCCACAATTTTACACCTACTGGCAAGTTCGACACACGTCTATGATTGGTTCATTACAAGTATAAAACTAGGGTAACGACCAGTAAGATATTTAAAAAATAAAGCGAAGCTTCCATCCGATTGCAAACATGTTCTCTCATACAACGAAAAAAAGTATCAATAGTCCCCGACGTTAAAGGTGACCTAATCAATGATACATCTGATTATATGTTTTGATATACAATATACTGAACCTTGGAATCTGAATTTTCTTTTCTCATTTTCATGGGAAATAACTTTTAATAAAATAATTTTTCCAAAATTATGTTTGAAAAGTCTAAAACAAATATATGTGTTCTGAATTTAATTTTAAATTATATAAATACTAAACAAATAATGTTTTCTAGTAAAACATAATTTTTAAAAGAATTGTTTGTGACATTTTACCTTGATAAATTAGCTAAACCTAAACATTGTTAATTTATGAAATATCTATTTATTTGTAGAATAATTTCAAACTTTAAGAAATGATCGACCCTACCGCAAATTGCCAACGATAGTATTAATAGTAATTATTGTTTTCCACATAAAGACTTTTAATTACCTTATATCTATTAAATTAATACATTGATTTTTAACTTTACTAAGCGGTAAGGTATACATGTTAATTTTAACGCTATACATTTTTTTTTTCTCGACATATACTACACCCAAATATCTAGATCTCTATATTCTCATTGTCATTAATAGTCTCTCACATATTGATTTCAGACAAGAAGGCCAGTTTTGGATTGGTTGTTATTCATATTTAAGATGACTAAAATCATTCAAAAAATATAAAAGTATTAGCGTTTACAAAAAAAAAACAAAAAAAACAAAAACAAAAACAAAACAGAATTTTGATTACATTAACTATTGAACTGAGTCTCCAGTATACAAATGGACACGTCAACAACAGTATCTATATATATAATTCTCTTCTGGGAGACGTTAGAAAACAAGCTGCAAGCTCGCCTTGCAGTCCCCTCTCTTCCTCTCCATCGCTACCACCCCCACCTCTCACATGGTCTGGTGAGCTGTGGTTCACACTAAATTTTTACATTTTACAATCGTAGAGCCGAGTTTGGTGAGGGCTATTAGGGGCAGATAATTTAGTTTGAAACGATTTTAAACTTAGAGGAGGTAACTAAGAGGAGGCTGCTTTCATGGGGGGTGGGGGGGGAGGGAGGTTTAGTGTTTTAAAGCAGATATTTTCAGTGGCAGCATTGGTACTGTCGAATTCACAAAGTATGAATTACTGAAAAGTAGAAAAAACATCAACTAAATAGCGGCGTATGATATACCGCGGGTCGGCTTGTTTACTAAATACATCACCATGGTACATCACCTTCAGAACATTACAACAAGCCCCGATTTAACGATTCTAGTTCGATCATGCAGGGGCCTTGTTTTTTTCCCCAGTTTTTAAAAATTATTGTTTAAATAGGTTAGCCCGCTTAATTCTCGACTGTTGTTTGAATAGTAATTGCAGATTTCATACTGATTTGCAAAAAAAAATGATTATAATGATTGGATTTCTTTGGAAAATCATATTTTAATGGCTTTGTTCTTTAAATGCATTGGTGTTGATAAACGATCATCATCTTTCTCGGTAATGCAAGTAATAAAAAAAAAGCCAATGGACAGCCTAACTTACGTAGACATATTATCAGACGACTGATCAATCGACACAATATTCTACAACTCAACTACGGCCAAGCAGATACTTGATATTTCTCGGCTGTTGTTCAAGTAAAAGAACTAAACAGCACTACCAAACATCACGGACTTTATACATTAGAATTCACCATCTACATGGAAGACAATGTCAGCGGCACCCTCAGATGTCCTACCCCCACCCCACCCACTCAACAGCGACACAATCATAAAGGCCCTGAGAAATCTTAGCAAAGTAGAACCCACTGTCAACTCAATGGCCTACCTACACCAACAACCGTAGCTTCACATTTTTTCGGACAATTCATCAACCTTTACACACTACATATAAATCACTTATAAAGAACACCAATAAACATTTTATTTGCTATTCCTGTAGGACGACACATATGTGGAAGTTGTGGGTCAAACAAACATTAGACTACCCACTGTCACTTAACTAATCAAGACATACTACAACAGGAAACAGCGGCGACAGCTAGTACGAACATTTTAAAATTAAAATTAACCTTTAATATAATATTTTAAAATAAAATAAAAATTGATCTGCAACCGCTGTGTGTATTTATTCCATACTTTTTACTACGTCAGTAGCGATTTTTATTTCATAAAGTAGTATGCTGAGATTTTTTAGAATTATAATTTTGTTTTCATCCAATGTAATTAATATTTCATCTAACAAGCACTTTCATTTTAATCCACCTAATTGATTTTATTTTCGCATTCAACTTTTCCATCCTAATATATAAAAGCCCATGTGCTCTCTCTCTCTCTCTCTCTCTCTCTCTCTCTCTCTCCCCCCCTCCACCCCATGCGAATGGCTATCTCTGTATCTGTCAATGATCGGATCACTGAGTAACTAATAGATATACGGTCACTTCCTGTGTGGATCAGCCGACTAACTCAATGATAATTGCTCCGACTTTTGAATCTATAAATAGAATAACAAGAGGAAGGAAACGAAATTTTAAACTGATTTCCGCCATTACAAAAATAACATGAAACCTACAGTTCACGACACATCGCATAGGAATTTAAAATAAATATTAGGCCTATAGGTTTAATACATATTTCTTAGAATATAGAAATTTAGATCTAGTGTTCTGGTTAGTAGTTGTTTCATGTTTATTAGAATATAGTCTAGATTCTAGAATCTAATCATACGGCTGCATAAAAAGAAAACCCATCTAGATCTAGTTCTAGATCTAGAGAAGCGGAGGTAAGAAGGTTAAATTAGTAATTTACATGATTTTTATTGTAGTTTCACTGTTTGTTAGGCCCAATTATTAAATCTTTAGATCAGAGGTCCAGCTTGATCATGTGTGGTATCTATTGTGGTGCATTGGAATGAAAAGCCCACATACTTAAATATAGAATCTAGTAGGCCTATACTATAACTGTACTGCCCTATACTTTAAATTTGTTACCACAAGAAAAAAGCCTATTTACTATTATTAGTTATAATTAAATTAAATTGAAATATTTGTTTATCTTTATAGTTTATAGTGAATGCATGCTAATGAGCATTATTCAAGCTGCTGTTATATTTAGGCTTATAGGCCTATATACTCTATAGCTTAGGCTATATACTATAGACTATATATTATATACCAATATTGTGCATAAAACTTAAAGCATGTAAGCATAGACAATAATAATTATCATTAGACCTATAGTAACTAAGACTCATACTATTTAGTACTACTTTAATACTACCTTTAAACTATTAGGCATAATGAAATAATGATTAATAATTTCAGTGTTTTCCGCACTCAAGAGGAAGGAGGTTGCAGGGAACTTAGAGACTAATCTTTGCCAACATACTGGATTTCTGGTGATGACAATAGGAGCAAATAGTATGCGGCTCAGTTAATACTAAAAACAATTGATTTTAGTAATTAGTGGTAAGCTCTTTTTTAAAATAATATATTATAACATGGTATCGCAAAGGTTCAGGTTGTCCGATAAATGATAATTAGAGTCAGGTTTAGGACTATAGTTTAATGCTTGGTTAGTAATATGCATCAAGTTGGGAAAGACATAGAAATGGAAATACATAGAATTTAATGTGTTCATTCGCAAACGTTACTATTTTAAAATTTTTAGGCCTGCTATTTATTGCTGAATAATAAAATCACTATACTTATCCACTATATTATGTTTAAATAAAGTGAGTTTAGATCAGTCGAGTAAATAAATTTAATAGCAAGACATAACTAAAATTTACAATGAATATATATATATATATATATATATATATATATATATATATATATATATATATATATATATATATATATATATATATATATATATATATATATATATATATATTGCTATTTTATAAAAGTATGTAAATCACAGAACAACCATTACTTTGTATTTTGTCTACAACTTAACAAAAATGCTACTACTTTGATGGATTGCAGTAAATAGGGGTTAGCTTTAATTTAATAATTTGTGAGATATTCTTGCTAATCCATGTGTAAATTGCTTTTCAGGACTATGAGTGTGTGTTTGGCCATCCAGATTTCATAACTACAATTGATGTTCAATTACAAGGGATATTAATCAGTCTCCGTGGACTATACACTGCCTAGTTTCATCCTCAGGTAACTGTACTATAGGCATAACCCATTTTTAAAGTAATTATTATAGCAAGAGATAGCATTATATGTTAAAATAAATATAATGGATTTTAATCCAAAATATTTTATTAATTATTGTCTTTTCTTAAATTCTAATAAATCAGTGAGTTGTACAACATAGAGGGTATTATATTTGAATGATAATTGAAACACATATTGTTATAGAGCTCAAAACTATGTACTTATCTAATATAATTAATATACTGAAACAGTTTTATTGAAGCATATTATTTCATATTTTACCACACAGAGACTGATGTGTAAGCTTAAAGTAAAGACATCAAATCAAAGTATCAGCTATCAAGAGGGTAAATATTGATAGTCTACTTCATTAATCTTCAATATGAATGAACACAATTTTAAATCTATAATTTTTGCTGATAATGTTTGTTTCTTGTTATTCATCATGTTCAGTGCTTTATCTTTTCAAAGTAATTAGTTATAGTAAAGAAATAGTAGAGATAGTAATATAAATTTGTAATGTATTTCTCTTGCTAGTTCCACAAAAGAATATTTCAAAATATTTTGTCTTTATTTCATTTACAGAAGAACATTCAAAATCATATTGTGATACACAAATCAAGCAAGTCTATAACCAGCAATATGATACAGGCCAAGAAAAAGCTGGATATTTGATTGGAAGGGTGGCACAAAAAAGATGGGTTATCACTAGGGAAACAAGCTCGGAATACAGTTCACTGTTGGGACATCAAGCCAAATACTTCTAAACTTATTTGAATCATTTTTGCTGTTTATTATAATTCATCCAATTGTCTTAATATATAAATTTATATATATACACAATTCCTAATATAGAATTTCTAAAAATGTTTTATTATAATATTTAAAAATGAAACAAACATGTTCCCAGAACACAGCCACATAATGTCAACATGTTCCCAGAACACAGCCACATAATGTCAACATGTTCCCAGAAGACAACCACATACTTTCAACATGTTCCCAGAACACACAAAATGGCAACATGTTCCCAGAACACACAAAATGGCAACATGTTCCCAGAACACAGCCACATAATGGCAACATGTTCCCAGAACACAGCCAAACAATGTCAACATGTGCCGAGAACACAAAAAATGACAACATGTGCCGTTAACAATACTTCACTTTTTCCTTAACAATTTTACAAGCAGGTAATAAAGCCATAAATCTTTACTGTGGATATAGCCAATAAATAGGGTAACCTTCACTTTATGCAATTTGTAGTTTTCAATGCCTGTCCCATGCATAGTATTTAGCCTAGTGTTTTGGGCCTTGCTTCATTTACTCAATAAATTATATAGGCATGAGAATTTTCATTTTAATCTGCAAAAGCTACATTCTGTACATTATTATTTTCAAACTACATCATATATTTTTCTCCTCTCTGATAAAAAATATTCCTCATATTGTTTGTGTCAAGTATTTTATTTTTATCTATGCAATGCTATATTCCTATTTTATAATAATTACTTTTATACAAATTCTTTTGAAAACTGTTCTTTATTGATTTGTATCATTTTCTTTATTTCTGAAAAATAAAACTTTGTTTGGGAATCCTTTTTTTGTTTCTGTACAAATTAATAAACATAAATACCTACCAGGCTTAATATCCAGCAACATTAAACAATTAAGTAGGGCCTATTGTTAGTAATAGTAAATTTTATACTAATTAATGTGATTTCTCCTGGCCACCTTGTTCTGAATACCTTCAACTGTGTCAATGTTGCTACCAACTCCAATAATTAAAACTGAAGTCATTTACTATGAAGTAAAACTTGGGTGTAATCCAAATCCACCCAGTTGCCGGGGGCAAGGTACCAAACATGATGTCCAGTAGAGGGTTAATAAAGTATCATTATTAAATCACTATTAAACCCCTCCTCGCCTACGCCATTGCTTGTACGCATATGGAAGTTATCGGAATTTACTGTATTGCTTATAAGTCGAAAATGCGAAAAAGACACGTTTAACATTACTAGTTTGAAGAATAACATTCATGTTAGCGGAAACAGGTGTATTCTAAAGTTGTTTAAATTCATTTTATTGTTCATTACGATTATGTTGTCGTAAAATATAGGCCTATTTTAAACAAGTTAATTAAAAAAGTCTAGTGACATTTGTGCGCAATTTCCTTATGTTATCTAAAAATAGCTCTGACGTATAATGTTGGGGTGCGTTCAAGCTAGAAGAACAATCGGTTTGTAGGTGTTTATGTAATTTTAAAATTTGTGACCGAACGAGAGAATATTTTTGAAAACTTTCTTCGGCAATATTGTTCTAAATTATGACAGGAATCGATTGGTACATGTTTCAAGTCGCTAAGTGGTCTGGTTGCCGAGATATGGGCCAAAAACTGAATTTTTTCGAGGTTTTTTGGCTTTTCCGGGAAATACATGAAAGAAACCCGGAATTTTTATGGCCTATGCTCATTCTCGTAACTTGCTTAACATAATTGCTTTTGGAACTATTCATCGATATTGCTTCGTTGAGGAGGAGATACTACTTAAAGCCCGGACACACATTCATCCATCCATCCATCCATTCCCAGAAATGACGAGTTAATAAACGCAATTCTCCAGAATGGAAATTGCGCTAAAAAGCATAACTAAAAAGTGTTTTAACGCATTTTCTTCTTAGAAAAGCCTCACATGCATGATATCATTAACATTACGGCAAATCAAACCCTTGAAGAAGCCCCATCAACCATTCAATTATTACGATGGGCAACAAATAAAACGCCCGCATCAAGGTACAGTCCTTATGCTATCGACATTAGCTCAACCCCGGCAACTAACGTGTCCCAAAACCAAGAATTGAAATCTTGACCCATTATTCTGATTAATTAGTGGTTAAACATCTTTAGGCATCTGAAAACGTTAGTTTTTAATCTAGTGTACTCAAAAAGGAACATCATAAAGCTTTATGCCGCCTTAAAAATAAAAACCCAATCCCATGTTACGCAAGGCGTCGATAGAGAAAGAATAAGTCTTTGAGTCAGAACAGGCAAGGGCTTAGATAACTGCCAAAATACCTAATCTGTAGACCTCACAAGTCTAGACGATATATTTGTGCCTCTGTTTTTAGACTTTCAGAACAAATGCATGACTGTGATGTGGTCAGTAGGCACATAAAAGAGAAAAGTAGTTTTAATCTAGAGACTTCAAACATTTCTGAAGGACCGAATTTGAACTTGTAGGCGGTGGTGTCGATGCCAAAGTTTAGCGTCGTCCGCAAAGATAAGCTATCGTTATATCATCTCTATGCCCATATTGTGACAGATATTTACAAATGTGTCTAATATAGGACAGAATACATGGCTACTCAATAGAGATAAGCGTAATCATTTGTCCACGACTTAAGAAACCACTGTACTGCAAAACCCACCTAAATGGAAAATGTCTTAGACAGAGTTTCTTTCAGGCATCTCTTCGGGGGGGGGGGGGGGGGGGGGGCTTTGCTCCCCCGAAAAAATTTTACCGCCCCCCCCCCCCGAACGAAATGAAATTTATATAATTTATATAGAAAATATATACTTTTAACAGTGTCCGACCCCCCCCCCCCCCGAAGAAAGTCTACCGCCCCCCCCCCCCCGAAGAAAGTCTACCGCCCCCCCCGGAGAAAAAAGTCTGGAAGAAACACTGAGTCTTAGATGTGTGTTTTAATACAAATGTGTACCTCGTCGCGAGTTAGGACCTGTAGGTAGTCTGTTACTACTCTATATCTAAAAACAATAAAAAGATAACGTGAATTTTACTTGTTCAATTTCTTGGATAACTGTATTTGTTGCATCTTGTTCAATTTTGTTAATATTGATTAACCTAAAGGGTTCAAATGTAACAAAGAAAATTGTGACTAAGTTTCCGGGTGCGGGTATGCGGACACTAGTTAAAGTAGGCCCTATATATCTATTTATATTTATAGAAATGAAAGATTGTTTATCTGTTTGTCCTAAATGAATTACTACATCTTTTTCATCGGATCGCCATAAAACTTTGTGAACAGAGTTTTTTCCAGGAATCTATTCGGAGGGGGGGGGGGGGGGGGTGAGGGAGGCAGAGCCCTCCCCCCCACCCCCCGAAGAAAGTCTATCGACCCCCCCCCCCCCCCCCCACCCCCGAACGAAACGGAATTTATATAGAAAAAAAAATATACTTTTAACAGTGTCCGCACGCCCACCCCGCCGGAAAGATTTCGCCAGGGCGGCGCCCTAGCAGGAAGCAGAGGTGTAGCAACCTATTCCGGCGCCCGGGGCGAACTATCACTGTTGTGCCAACCCTATTCAAACGCTGGCAAAAAGGCGCCCATCCCTACATACACTCCCCTATATAAAATAATTGAGGATATCAGTCATGGATAAATCTGTTTTCTTAAATTTTACTGAAGAATGAGGATTTAAAAAAAAATTGTCTACCCCTTTTGGCGCCCCATTCGATCTGGGGTCTCTGACAGGAAGCAATGCAATTTTTCTCCATAAAAATAAAAGCCAGATGCAATTTGACACTGTTCGTACGAGAGTCATAAAATTTTGGGGAGTTGGTGAAAAGGGTTTCGAGAAAGAAAAAAATTCTTAAGTGTGGCACCCTGGGAGGATTCGATTTTTCTCATTATACGATTATGAGCTCAGAATCCAGAGGGGAATCCAGAGAGGCTATCTCATCAATTGCGGTCATAGGTAATACTAGATTCAGCAGAGGCATAGCGAGGGGGGCGGGGTGTACATATGTCCCCGGGCGCCAACCCTAGGGGCGCCAAAATGGGTGGGAAAAATTTAAAAGCTCATTTTAGCTACAGTTTTGCATTATAAATATTTTAAAAATACGGGGGGGGGACGCCAAATTGAAAGTTTGTCTCCGGCGGGAGGGGGGGGGGGGGAGGGCGCCAAATTGAAAATTTGTCCCCAGGCGCCAGGAATGGTGCTACGCCTCTGAGATTCAGTGATAAAACTACACCAGGTTCATCCGCCAGCTCCCTGGCGGTTGAGTGGCCCAGAGCGGCCAATACCCACCTCGGGCGACACTACGGTTTAGATGGGCTACTATAAATATTCACTAAGTAGAATAATGAGCGCCCGCCGGCGCCCTGGCAGTTGGCGACAGCAAGCGCCCCGGGCTCTACAGAGAGTGCCTCTTTAAAGAGCACCCTACAATAGGGACACGGTGGCACACGACATTTTATAATTAAACCGAATTAGGGGCGCCCCTGCGGGAGTATAACCAGTTGCTCCCTGGAGCGCCAAGGGACGCGTCTCTAACACATGGGCGGTCGCAATGTGTGTTCTACCTCACTATTACAGAGGTTGATTAACGTACACTCAAGGCTTTCATACAATGAGCCTTGGTGCGTCTAGGCGGCAGTGTGGACAAACCCGCGCCCCAAAAACGAATATGTGGGTTTGTTTGTATAAGCATTACCAAAGATTTCATTCGTTTGTCATTCAAATCTGAGAAGTTAATGCTAATACCCCTGTGGTGGTTTCTGCGAAAAAAAAATTCGATTTGGTGGCGCCCTGGCAGGGTTCCATTTAGCTCCCCGTGTTTTCCCGTGAGTACTATGGTACCTTTGTTCGTTTTAATAATTGCGAAACGCTATGAATATGATGGGCTACTATAATCGCTCACTATACCGAGTGAGGCGCCTTCCTACCTAGGCCCACCTACCTACATACCTAACTCCCTGCCTATGTAGTATGTACCTACCTATCTACTAACCTGCCTGCGCTGCTGCCTGCCTACCTACTTTCCTACCTACCGTTATTCCTGCCAAACTGCTTTCCTTCCACCCCGCCTGTCTACCCACCTCACATCCTACTTACACACACATATCTTCGTATATATATATATATATATATATATATATATATATATATATATATATATATATATATATATATATATATATGTATGTGTTAGTGTGCTCTAGGACTATGTATTTTTACATTTTTGTTGTTACGTAGAACTATTCAGTATAAAGGAGTTTCCTTTATTTTTGACGTTTTAACTGCCGCTAAAATATTCTTTTTTGTATGTGTGCATAAAATAGTGTAGGTTTATTAACAAAAGTAAATTTTAGTATGTATTTAAGTGTATATAATCATTTTCGTCAAGCCAATGTGTTCATAATCTTAAATTTAAAAACCCATGAAACTCGATAGCCAAAGATTTAGAATGAGAATAATTGCTATTTAACCAGAAACACCCATTCTAATTATTGTAATAATATTTTTTAAAATAAATATACACAGAGATAGATTGCTTTCTTATATAATTAATTTAAAAAGTCAACTGTATTTCATAACGAAAATTAACACAAAATACATTCGAATAGAAACTGTCAAGGGAGACTACTCTAATATTTGTAGGAATAATAGTTTTTATTTAGAGTTTTTTTTTATTATTAGAAGAAAAGTTAATCATGTAGGTTCTATAAAAGATTACCTTGCATTTAAAAAAAAGATATTCGATAGGTTTAGAATGAGAAATAGTCAAAATTATTTATTATATTCATTAGTTGTTTTTTTTAATAATATAGTACAAAGACCTGTTTTAATTATTTTTTAAAAATCTTATTTTAATTAATAAATCATAAATGAAGATCGAGGATCTATATTTTTAAAAAATAGTTTAACTGTCCCTAAACAATTGTATCAATCGCTGAGAAATTAAGAATTAATAATTACGTTTAACGCTTTATTAATTAAACGAGTTGAATTATTTCCGTTTTGATTAACTCTCTCTCTCTTTATAACTACTAACGCTTTATCATTGAGTTTCTCGAGAGAAAAATACAGGATAGCGGTAGTTATCATTGACTCTGTCATTGATAATTTCATTGAGTCTTTCATAGAAAATAGTGTTTGATCGGCTGCCCCCTCTCATTCTCTCTCTCTCTCCCTCTCTCTCTCTCTCTCGCTCTTTTGATATAATATTGAAATGCAATAGCATCAACCTATTTATAACGGAACTCAAGTTATCGTGTTCACAGCCACACTGACACACATACAAACACACATATATACATTCGGAAAAAAAAATGTTTTTTTTCCGGCTCACTTGGTATAAAACGTTCAGATTTGTGAATATCTAGATTTCTATTTTGCACGATTACAATACTATATATTTAAGTCGTTTAAGAGAAAATAAAAAATATGCTAACTGTATAATAGAGCATTTTAATAGAAGAAACTCTTATCTATTTTCACAATCCAAGTGTATATTTTTATACGCTAAAGTGAAATAGTAAAAGCACTTTAGTGAACGCTTTAAAATATTTGTTTTCAAAATTTTGAAAGTTTGGTTTGTAGGCGTGATTTGATTATTTTATATGTCAACTCTCGGATCTTCACGATCATAATGTTTATATTCATCGCATTTCTTGTACAAATAATGAGCATCAGTTATAGCATAACTTTTTAAAATGTTGTTTTACAACAGCTGACTTTAAACATCACAATTAAAATTGAAAAATGCAATGGAACTTTATTTTATAGTTTACCACCAGAAATAGTAATTGTATTTTGTTTAAATCATTTTAGGCTCAAAAAATTATTTGCTATTCATATACATCATATATCCTATTTTTCTATTTAATGCTCACCATTGAAATTATTTACAAACATTCTTCATATGTATTATGTTTTTAAATCCCGTACTAACTAGGGTCTTTAACCCTTTATTTACGGAAATATGTTCTGAATGAGATTTTTACTTAAACAATGTGTTACTATATTGCTTTTGGCACATTCAAAGCATATATCGAAGAAAATTCCGTTTCATAAATTTTTAATGGCCCAAACAGATATTGGTACTTATAAGTACCGTCAGTAAACTAGGACATTTTTTTTCAAAAACTTTTTTTTTTACAAAACAGGAACAAACGATACAATTTATTAGCTAATAACATGGCAATCATTATAACAATCACTTTTTGTAAATTTCACACAAAATACAGCACAAAAGTATATTTTGAGTACGATTTTTACTGGATTTTCTATCGGAACACATCTTAGAACTCAAACACAGCAAAAGTAGTCGACATGTCATGCTCCCTCATCTTGTCTGTGGTCTTTCTAGTGTTGCAACGGTTGCCGGAATGAATATGCTTTTGCTGGAAGCTTCCAATAACTAGTACAATGAGCCGCATAAACAAACAAAAGCCTAGTCATTCAGCACACAACTACTAGAAATACTAATATAATTGTAGCCTACTATAATGTTATGACAAGTCTACACTACAGTGCAAAGTTCATAAATAGAAGTGAGCTCAATGTGTTTTGGAAGAAGAAGTGGATTACTCTTTTCTGTTTACTGATTAAAATTTACCTTATAGATCTATACTATATGCAGAAGTATGGACTATTACTAGTCTACAGGTTTACATTATGTAAATGCTAGTTGTTGTAGGCAAGACAGTTCATTGCAGTAAATATAACTAACAAATTAAATCTTACAACCTGAACTAGGCTTTGGTATACAAATGAAGTATACTAAACCTTATAAACGAGCCTGCAACTGATACTTTTATTCTTGTTATTTTTTTACTACTAGAAATGAACATGTTATTACAATATTTCTTAGGTAAACCATTTGCAAACCTTCTTATAAATGTGTAAATATCATTTTTTGAGTACATTTCGATAAGTAATTATCAAGACAATATTTATGTAACTCCACCTAACAAATCTGCAATTTTCTAAAAATCCTAAAAAAATGACCGTGTGCCCTGACGGTACTTATAAGTCCACTTGTAAACATCGATCTAATACAAAGACAATTTGATTAAAATTGTATAACTAGAAGTTAAACGCGTTTGCCTGACTATTGAAGGTGCCAATAAAAAATATTTGGGGTTGAAAACTTGAAAAATAAGGTAAAACAAAAGGAAATCAGGAACGGGTGTGAGAAATGTACAGAAAAATTGTGAACTACCGATATAGCAAGACATTGAAAAAGCGCCACACCATTAATTTTTTTAAAAAACATTGATACCTCCGACTACCGGCGACTCGGGGGAGATAATACTATAAAATACATCAATAATTTTTAAAATTCGTATTTAATTTAATATAATACAGGCACTTAATTAAAGTGGTACTTATAAGTACCGTCAGTAGATAAAGGGTTAAAACTACTTACGGAGAAAACTAGTATATGATCGAAACTAATGTTTATGTGCAGCTTCTATTGGAAAGCGAACACATTTTTACAATGACACTTTTCTTTATACTAAACCAATCAACCGGGAGTGATCTCCCTTAAACTTTTTCAAATATTCTAATATAACACTACGGGGGGTGGCAACTCGGGACATAGACCATATGTTTAATCTATTTTTAATTGCTTTTAACTAATCCGCATGTTCTCATATCACTGCCAAATGTAGAGTGTTGTACATTTCATCAAATTTCAAAGAGATAACCATCTGCTTGGTTTCCCCAAGTTGTAGACATTGATGATTTGAGACCGATTTACGTTTAATTCGCATGCAAGTAGATCCTCTAAGATAAATTCTTGGACACAACGTTCTTGTTTTCCTTTAATCAACACACGTAGCGTGTTTTTGGGGTGCCGCCCAGGTGCAGTTTCCAAAAGCGTGATTTTTTTTGAAGAGTGTAGGCCTACTTACATGTTTCTCTTTTTGTGACATTTCTCCGGTTTTCCTCACACTCTGAAGAACACTTATGGTCTCATTTGAATTGTTAACCGTCAGGGGTGTTAGCACAGGCCAGCTGGTGGGTTGCGTTGTGTCTGTATTATCCTCTGGATAGAGAGAAGACCAGCTAAGGTTTTTTGTAAGTCTTGTCTGTCTGGTTTTGGCCATTTGGAATCGAAAGATATATATATTCCATAAATAAAATAGAAGTAGCTAGTATCTTAAAACTATGCATTTAGTATTATGCACAATATATATAACAAATTAAATAACATATTTAAATGGTTCTAGCGATTTTAAATACAAAAGCAATCTATTTATATTTTATATAGAAACTTATTTCTTTAATGATGTATACGAAATTATCAGTTGTAATTAGAAAATATATAAATTAATTATTAGATTCGTATTGTTTCTGTAATGCTTAGGTAAACGTTAATTTACAAAAAAAAATGGGTAAGTTGTTTCCCTTTCAATATGTAAATTAAATTAAGTCCCCTTCATTTATCGCAACAACACAATATAATTCTAATATAAGTGTTTCACCTTAATGGGTTAGCTTAGCATAGAGACATGAGTCTGATCAAATTTATTTATTTAATATGTGTCTATAGAATAATTACGGCTAACAATTGCACCCGTATCATTCATGTTTTTCTCTTATTTTACTATTCGTTTAATATGGAGACGTTTAGAGGTGATGTTATATTGTTTGATATATTGTCCGCCATTCTTCTCTTATGTAATGTTGGATTTAAACAGTTTTTGGATGGACTTAAATTTGCCGATTACGTCACATTTTTGGTCACTTTTATCATTTGATAGTTTTCGGGTTTTTTTTCATGATAAGTTTGTGGTTACAAAAACAGCTATGGTCTTGGTTAGATGTAACATTTTATCTATCTCTTCTGATTGTTGCGGATATATTTTTACTGCCAATAACGCACTTTTTAGTCTTACACTTCAATTGATTGATGTATAGTCTCTCTCTCTCTGTCTGTCCGCAAAATATTTTCGCTGGATATCACGTCAGAATCTTCAGCAATATATGGAGAACTTGCTATTGACTTTTGTTGAAAATAATATGTTAGATGTTTGAAATGTATAACCACAATTTTATTTAAAGAAGAAAGATAAAAAAAAAGGCGTATTCGAATGTAGAAAAGCAGTTTTAATTATGCAACAGGAAAAGCGTGTATAGTTGTGAAAAAGAATGCATAAAACATGACGTCACTAATGTTTATACATTAACTAATGACGTCATCTGCCGTGTTTAGAATAAAAAGAAATGAACTATTTCATTCAAATATTATTAAGATCTACGTACGCTATAAAATTTATACAATACAATTTTGCTCGGGTTAAACTTTTTAAAAAAAGGCTATTAGGATTCTAGATCTAGATATTCTAGATCTATATATTCTAGGTCATCTAGATCTAGAGATTCTAGATCCAGATCTAGAAGATCTAGATCTAAGGAAAAACTAGACTTACACAGATGTAGACCCTACCTAGATCTAGAATCTATTCAAATAATACATTTCTATACTAAAGTATTTCAGACCTTAATTACTTTATTGAAATCTTTGTTTATCTATGCAATTTGCGAATCTCTATAATATATAAAGCAAAGTTGTCGGGTGCAGGATCTTGCCTTGGGGTGACAGAACACGGGAGCCGATTGGCCGAAAAGTCTAGGATGAGGGGGTCAAAACTGACCTCGACTGACCGGTGCCTTATATGAGCTATAAATCGAAAAAAAATTTCCACGTAGGGACCTCTTCATAACTCCTGAGGTCGTAGACCGACCATTGGGCGAATTAATACAGCATTCAAATTCTCAATGTTTTCGAAAGCCTAAGCGAAGCCGGTCAGCATGCCTAGTACAATATAAGTTCGTCCACTATATATATATATATATATATATATATATATATATATATATATATATATATATATATATATATATATATATATATATATATATATATATATATATATATATGGGATAATTATTAGATAAACATTAAGGTTAATGTTAGGTTTAAAAAATACATATCATATGGTTTATATATCAGTTAATTAATGTTACCATTAGTTACATCATAAAATAGTACATGCTTGTCTGATGATAACACTATGTTCTCATCTTTTTTCCTATTCTAATGCCATAAAATAGTAATCATTTAAATGTGGCACATTCAGAGTTAAACATGATTATTTTAATGTATTGTATTGTACAATTGAACATTTACAATTTTTATTTTTAGCGAAAAATAAGCTTCTGGTTTTGGAAAGATAAAATGCTAAATAGAACATTTTACATATCACTCCTAATAGGTTAAAGACATCGAAATAATAAAAATAAATGCACTATATATTACAGTTCTCGATCAGAGTCAAATCATACTAATATGTTATATAATATATATATATATATATATATATATATATATATATATATATATATATATATATATATATATATAAAAGTGTTAAAACAGTTAAATTCTATTTACTTTAATTTAAAAGACAACACCCGCAGCTCAATATAACAGTGCTATTGACTGCTTTATAGAACTGAGGGGAAATTATAATACATTTTGTGAAATTGGAACCAAAGTCATCAACTTTTTTTTTTATTTTGATCGTAAAACAAATACAAACGATATTATAAACACAGAACTAACATGGCTGTGTGATTGCTATTAAACTGAATGTGAACCAACACAAATGCATCGTCTTTTTAAAGCTGCTGATCTAGCTAACTGAAACTATGCTTCAGGAGCTGTCTATCTATACATCAATACTTGCAAGTGTACAACTAACCAGTGCTTTATATAGCTGTAAAAATATATCAGCTGCAATCAGAAACGATGGAGAAAATGTAACATCTATACCTAGACCATAGCTGTTTTTGATATGTGAAAACAATCATGAAAAGTGGAGGAAAAAAATAATAATAAAAAAATAATAATAATAGTGATACAAAATGCAATAGAAAATGAACAAATGTAAATCCAACCAAAAATATTTTAAATCAAACATTAAAGAAATGACGGATAGCGGAAAACAAAACAAGCAATAGTACATTACGTCTAAACTACTCCATATAAAATGAATAGGAAAATAATACAAAGCACACATGAAGAATATTGACGTAATTATTCCATATACACTCTACACAGTTATTAAATAAAAATAAATTGTTTAGACTCATATCTATGTACTACTCTCACAAATTAAGAGACAGACTTATATTAGAATTATATTGTTTCGATGTGATAAATGGATGGGACATAACTTAATATATATTTTCTTAAAGGGAAACTACTTACCAATTATTTTGTTGATTAACGTGTAACTAAACAGTACAAACATGGTATACGTCTATTACAATATTATATTATTTTATTAATTAAAACTTTTATGTTCATATATATCATTTAAAAGATAAGTTTAGGTATAAAATTGTAATTAAATTTCTTTTGTATTTTAAATTATAAGAACCATTTAAAGATGGTATATAATTTGTCATATACTTTGTGCCTGATCTATTAAATACGGTGTTAATTTCGAGTTCTTGTGGTTAAAGTTATTTTATTTATAAATATGATTTATAGTATACATTTTTATGTTTAATATGCACTTTTATGTTTATTCATAGCAGATTTATTGATGTATATTGAAGACCGTATGTAACAAAAATAAATAAATAAAAACGGATTCAATCGATACTTCGCACATTTGGTGAAATTCATTAAAAGCAAACAGATCAAACGCGAATATTTAATACCGTTATTTAAATACATAATCAGCTCACTTCAACCTATTAATTTTGTGTGCAAGATTGAGCTGGACATTTCGCGGATTAGGCGAAATCTAATACAAGAATTTAAACAACACTGTTCTAAAAGTCGTCACAATTGTATTTCCCTTGTAACACCAAGCTGTAAGTGCGCTCCCTACCACCCCCACCCCCACATGGTCTGGTGAGCTGTGGTTCACGCTAAATATTTACAATCGTAGAGCCGGTTTGGTGACGGCTATTAGGGGCAGATAATTTAGTTTGAAACGATTTTAAACTTAGGGGAGGTAACTAAGAGGAGCTTACTTTCACGGGGGTGGGGGGGGGAGTAGGGTTTGGGATAGGAGGGGGGGGGGGGTATCGTCCTTAACGAGCTACTGATAGTGCTTTAAAGCAAATATTTTCAGAGGTAGCGTTGGTACTGTCGAATTCACAAATTATGAATTACTGAAAATCAGAAAATAAAACAACTAAATAGCGGCGTATGATACGCCGTGGGTCGGCTCGTATTTAATAAATTCTATAAGTGCAAGACATTAAGAGAAAAAAAAATGATATGTATCTGTCTTTAGATGTTAGAAATTTTTTTTATTAGAATATCACATTTTTTTTGTTGGTAAAATGTATTTTAAATTTAAAACAGTCTTCAAAATAAAAACCGGAGCTTTATATTTAAAAAATGCGTTTAAGTAGCCGTACTTAGTATCAGTGGCGTAGCGAGGTCGGGTGTCACCCGGTGCGGCACTTAATGGTGTCACCCCCCCCCCAGAGGCATTGGGACCCTTCCCGGGTACAAACTTTCATGTTTTCAATTTGCACCCCCCCCCCTCAAACTTTCGATTTGCACCCCCCTCAAGTTTTTGATTTTCGCGGCTGTTGTTCACGTAAAAGAACTACACAACACCACCAAACATCACGGACTTTATACATTAGAATTCACCATCTACAGGGAAGACAATGTCAGCGGCACCCTCAGATGTCCTACCCCCACCCCACCCACAAACAAATTAGGAAATTCATCTTTAAAAACACAATTAGAAACATTAGCAACAAAACTTTGATACAAAGCAAACTGAATGGAGGCATAGGGCTACACGATATACATACAAAAATCAATTACTTTCGGTTAAAACACTTAGACAGAATTAGGATAGAGCCACACAACCACCCATTGGCTCAATACTATATAGGGCTTAAAATAAAGAATCTCCTCAAAGTTAATACCACAACACCACATTATGGAGGGAATGATATATGGAACTTCTACAGAGAAATATTAAAAATATCTAAAGGAAACAGCAACATCATTGGAGAAAAGTCAAAAAAAAAATATACAACATCCTAGTCAAGAAACAAGCAACCCCCCCCCCCACTTCAATTAGCAAAACAAACACTAACGACCATTTTGAAAACAAAGAAAACAATCACTGTAAACAAAGCTATTACTTTTAACGAAATCAACAAGACCGGAGTCGCAAATATGACGACGACAAACTGATTGCAACGGCCGTCTTTAAATCGCTAGTCTGGTATTTACGAAATAAAATTAAATATGGCGGATTTAAATATACAGAAAAAGATGTGAATGAAATCTTTAAATTGAGACTTAAATCAAGACTCCGTCAATATACATACAATTTCGACGGACAGCAGACAATATAAAATGCAAACTATTAAAATAATTATGTATAGGTGACTTTATGGGGAGATATTTTCAGGTCTTCTTTTTTCCCACAGCACCGGTATAGTCTTTGCTCTCATTGAAATTTGAAAACAAAATATTATTTCATCAAAAAGTGTGAAATATGGCCTTGGTTTGAGACGACTGCCCTACTAAAGCATGCCATATTTGACCTTGATCTGCACTTTTGTTTCTGATAGGTTATAGCAGACTCACGTATAGTGTATACGTTTTAAATCGACATATGTAAGACTATAAAATCCTAACAAAAGCTTTAGTATCCACATTAGAACCACATATCCACAAACACATTCACTTAGATCAGCAATGTAACATCACTGGTAGGAACATTCAAAACCACAATCATTTAATTAGAGACATCATCCAGTAAACACAAGAAAAAAAAAATACAAGAATGCATAATTAGTTTAGAACAGGAAAAGGCTTTTGACAGAGTAGCATACACATATCTTTTACACAATTCTAGAAACAAACAATTTAGGAACATATTTTCAGATATGTGTCAAAATAATCTATCATAATGCTCAAAGTCAACTCTTAAAAAACAATAATATCACCCAACCATCAACAGATCAGTCAGACAAGGGTGTCCTTTATCTCCTATCTTATACAAACTAACACTAGAACCACTCCTAGAATGCATTAGGCACACCAGAGAAATTAGAGGCATAGGCTTACCAAACCTGACAAATAAAAAAAAATATGTGCATACGCGGACGACACAGCTTTCACCATCCAATCAGAAAAATCCATAACACAAATAATCAACTTTTTTTTGCAATTTCGGACTTGCTAGTGGGACAAAAATAACCTTACGAAAACTAAAATGTTGGGTTTAGGACGTTGGACGAACAAAACAAATTACCCACAACATTTGAAATGGACTAGATCTAACACATTGCAACTTTACGGAATATCCCATCACAATAACCCACAAGACACAAATGAAGAAGAATGGAAAGAAATGACGGAAAAAAATTAAAAATACCCTAGCACTTTACACATTTAGTAATGCAACAATCTTTGCTAGGTCAGCTATTATTAACCGTAGCATCATCCCCAAAATCATATGTATAGCCACGGCCATAACAATTTCAAAACAAAAAATCAAAACTAGAAACGAACTCACCATAGAGTACATTTTTCAAGGTACTACTAGAAACGTTAGTCACAACACGCTAGTACAAAATAAATATAAAGGGGGGATAAACCTACACGATATTCAAACTAAAATTAACACATTTAGAATAACAAACATCGGAAGAATAACCACCATACTTCCACCCACTAGCACACTATTATATAGGCATCCAACTCAACAAAATTACAAAATTAAACAATGACCCCCCCCCCCACACACACACTTCTTTGGACAGAAACACAGCAACTTTTTTATAAAGAATGCTTAAAGTCACTAAAAACAACGGAAAACTTATACATGACAAATACCAAAATATCTATAAAAAATTAGTGCTAATACTTTCAACCCCCCTTTTTAACATAATTAAATGGTGCTCAAAATTTTCCCTAACAGACATAACAGACACCTTTCGGAACGTACATCTTAAAAGCATCACAACCAAAGCTAGGGAAATAACACATAGATTCATATTCAATGCAACACCGAAAGGCTTAAGTCAGAACACCTCTTGCCCACTATGCAGACTAAATTCAAAATACAATAGAAACAGAATCACACATATTTCTATAATGCCCTACTATACAGACAATGAAGAAGACCATAACAACCAAAATAATCAGCAATATAGACTCATACAATGTTGACATTGCCATAACGCTAAACAAACTCCTTAAACAGAAGGACAGGACGGACTTAGAGAATAAAGCAAGGACAGTAGCCGTCTATAGACAAACATTTGGACAAGTAGAAATCGAGCTAAATACGACAGATTCACAGATTAGATTTAATCTTTAGAAGACGACTGGACAAATACAGCACACTAACACACACACTGTAAATAGTAACACCTCAGTAGTCAGTTCACACACATCTCAGCCTTTTTCACCTGGCTCGCCTTAAACTCACACATTCAGTCTCCCCATGTCCTGTCAACCATCGCAACCCACCCACCCCGCCCCACACTCACAGCAGTCCGGTCACGCAACACCGATCTTACTGCCTGGCCCGCCTTACCCAACCAACCCCCACCCACTCCCAACCAACACCCCATGACCCCACCCTCCCCAACACTGATATCCGTTTTTTTTTTAATTTGATTTTTTTTTTCTATTTTTTATTATTTATTTATTATATTTTTTTTTTATTTTTTTGTGTGTGTAACAATTTGGTAAATTTGGCAGTGTGTAAAATTTTGTAATTGTATTTGTTTATTGATGATTCTTCGGCAGAATATTACTGTTCTCCGTAACTGCATTTTACATTTATGCTGCCAGTAGTGACCTATTTTATTGTATACAATTTTTGTTTATATACTCATCAGCTTTTATGAATGTGCACCCAATATTTTATTATGTGTGACAGGAAGAGTCATCTCCCCTTTTCGGTAACCCAAAAGTAAAAACTGTAACCCGGTATTCTTTTGTTTGAAACATGGAATATTTTCAAACTTTAATTCTATTGATGATACTTTGACAGAACATTACTGTTTTCTGTAACTGCATTTTTACATTGATGCTGCCAGTAGTGACAATCCTCTCTATGGTACACATCCTTTGTTTATTAAGTTTTCAGCCAACAAAAAAAATGTTTGATCTAACAACCAATTTTATTCACCAAATGGATGTTTTTTTTTGCCTTCAATTTTTCATATATACATAATATAAGCTAGTCCAGTTTATTTGAGGGATGATCCTTTTATAAACATTACTTTTAAAGTTGGGTTTTAAAAAAATACATATTTATATGGCATGTATTATAGTTATGTTATCTTTAGCAATATTTCTTAACTTTCTTTTTTCTGGTAATATTACTATTCAAATGCAATATAATATTAATCACTTAAATGAGTTAAACATTATTTTGATTCATTGCACAATTTGGAATATAAAATAGAAACGTGTACAAATACAAGGCAAATATAGGCGACACTGTTGCAATAATTTATTCCGTGACCGAGCTAAACCTAGAAAAACCATGTTTAAAGATAATGTCCCAGTTAGCATAAAGTGTGATTGACTACACATTGGTGCTGAAACATGCGAACCTATTTTTAGACCTTATATATAATAGTACAAATACTATAAACATATGTTTTATATGCACTTTTTTTTTATTTATTGCAGATTTATTGATGAATATGGAAGAACAAATGTAAGAAAATAAAATAAAGATTCAATCTTTAAATCGCAGCATTGTTGAAATTCATTAAAAGCAAACTAAAAAAAAACGCAAATATTTAATACGGTTAAGTATAAATAAATATTCTACTCTTTTTAACATATTAAATTTGTGTTTGTACAAAGATTGCTCTTGAAATTTTGAGGTTCAGCCGAAATCGGATACAAGGATATAAATAACAGTTCAAAAAGATGTCACATTTTTATTTCCCTAGTTTTAGGGGAAGTAACACTAACATATTTAATAATGTCAATAATTGAAAGACACTAACTGAAAATACACCTTTTAATTGACAATTATCAAAAATATAAAAAAAATTGTATAGATATCAAAATAATTTTTTGAAAAATTCTTCATTTAAACACCAGAACTTTGTATTTTTAAAATGTTTTAAGTAATTGTTTTTATACTGTATAGCGTTTATTTCACACCAAATAGTTGCTTCAAATATTTTTTTAAAAAAATTGTATTATAGGTAATATATAATTTTAAAAAAAAAATCATACTGAGTGTAAATTCATTTTATTCTGAAATATTGTTTGTCATTCATGATAAAAAATAATAGATTGCTAATTAAGATATAGAGCCTACAATAAATAGTTTCAAGTAGGATGAGATTCATTACTTTTTATTGTAAAAACTTTTAAAAACTTGTTGATGACTTATTTGGGGTGAGTGCCCAGGTGTGATTGATTGTGTCAGCTCTTGTATAGTACCTCATCTAAAAATAACTTTGATGTAAGCATGCACTTCTGTGTTACTCGCATGATTGTTTTGCATGATTGTTTATTATTCTTCTGTTGATTCATACACAATTTCTTGTGATTTGAATATCATGTTCTTTTGGAAAAAAAAACAACAATAAAATAGAAACATCTAGTCTAAATAAAATATGGAAATATACTGTGCGTAAGCAAAAAAAATGTAAATTTATATTATAATAATACAATTTCGTTAAATATAAAAATTATAAAATGTCCAAAAACTCTTAGCTGTATTACGTTTGGAAAAGTTATGAAATTAGTAGACACGTGTCTAAAAATATTTAGACACACAGTCGCTATCATTTACACAAGCGGGCATTGACCAGACTTTCCAAGAGCTTGCTGATGTTAGAGCAGAGGGAGAACGGTCTGTAGCTCTCAGGTGAGCCCAGATCAAGATCCGTGGCAATTTTCTAGAACAATTCATGATATTTCAAGTTTATTTTTAAACATTTCAAATAATTGCAACTGAAATGACGTAGATCTAGTCATTTTTTTTTATAGTAAAAAAACTCAAAATAACCACGTTACAATTAGATATTTAAATAACAGAGTGTGCATCATTATAATGTGCTCGCTTGGTCAGGTGTGTAGGGCTAACGGTCAGCCCGACCACAAAAAGAGAGAGAGACGGTTTGTTATAGAAACACATGCAGCAAAAAGTAGAGTAAATGTAATATAATGACGTCACTTTGATTAACCTAATTTATAATCGTTGATAGCTAGAGAGCTACAAATGACAGTAAAAAGTTCGGTCTACAGCATCTTCAATTAAAAAAAAAAAAATTACTGCCCGCAATCACTGACTCTATAAAAAATGGCGGTTCAAAAAAGCCTTTAAAATTGAGGGGAGGGTACACAGCGTCACGGCGCGATCACTCTTTCAATAAAGAACCATTTTAGATAGTTTTAGCTAACTGATTAAGAGAATGATATTTTAAAATTCTATTGTTTGGATGTGATAAATGAAAGGGACTTAACTTTATTTACATTTTATAAGGGAGACAACTACACATTCTTTTGTTGATTAACGTGTACCTAAAGATTGAAAGAATAGTAAATAGTTATTACATTATTATATTAATTTTCTAATATCAACTTATACGTTCGTATGCATCGTTTAAGAGATCAGTTTTTTTTTTATAAAAATAAAACTAAATTGATTTTGGTATTCAAAATCTTAAGAACCATTCTAAGATGTTACATAATTTCTTAATACTTTGAGCTTGATCTTCTACAATTGCTTTGAGAATTTGTATAAGTACATCAAATCATTTTATTTTTGAAAACGATCTAAATTAGAATCTTTAAAATCAACAAAAAATAAGTCACAAAAAGCTGATAGATCTACATCAGAGGTCTGCAACCATTTGAGACGGAAGAGCCAAAAGATCAATTTACAATATCTCCTAGTTCTTAAAGAGCCAGCAACATTTTTTTTTCAATTTAATGGTATTTGATTAGGATTAGGTAATTGGATTTAAAATAAATGGGTTTAAGTATGAAATAATATTTATTCATATAAAAACAAGCATGTTTTCACAACACATAATAATGTATTTAACAAGCTCTGCTATTAATATAACTATATATAGTCTTATTACAATAATATGTAGGTCATTGACATACTTTAACGTTTTTGTTTTTATTTCATGGTATAAAATATTATCAAAAAGAAAAGTGTATTATATACGACGATACTATTTCCCAATATCTTATTTTATTTCTTGTTAAACAAATTGTAGAATTATTTAAAGCGCTTATATAGTGGTATTGCTTACTTCTTCTGTTGCATTAAATAAATACATCATTAGAAGAACAATACTCTGTGTGGACGTCTTGAACTTTATTTATTCATCTTTAAATAAAAGTGTTTAATAAAAGTAAAAAAAATGTAACAGATAAGTTGCTTAATTCATAATCCTGGGGAATTCTAAACAGTACGATTGTTATTTAAGCTCTTTTCTTTCATTAGTTGTCTCGTATTTAAGTTGGAAAATGGTAGCATGATTAATAATCAAATATGTGTAAATTAGCATATTATATATTAATTTAATATATTATTGCTTTAATTATGTTTGAATATGTATTTATATTATGAATGTTCACATTCCCAAAATAAAAAGTATACACCAGGGTCCATGCAATCCAAGATTAAACTACATATAGGTCGAGCAGCACTGACATGAGTACATCCTACAGTCCTGACAATCATCAGCTAAATTTATTTATAAAAGCTTTCCTGTTTGTCTATAGAACGTTATATCGGAAATGTAAATCCACCCAAGAACATTTTAAATGCAACATTCAAATAAGTGAAGAAAGTCGAATAGCAAAACAAACGACATAACATTGCCTCTAAACTACTCAATATTAAATGAATAGGGAAATAAAACAAGACAAGCATGAAGAATACTGTAGCAATTAAATACCGTAATTATTTTCTACACACTAATTTAATAAAATAAAAATTGATCAGACATGTCTCTGTACTAAGCTTAATGATTAAGAGAAAAACGTCTATGAAAATACTATTGTTAGCTGTGATTAATAATGGGGACTTATTTTTATTACATTTTATAAGGGAAATAACTTACACAATATTTTGTTGTTTAAAGTGTAAATAAGAAGTACAAAAAAGTATTCATCAACCCAATTACCATAGTAATGTTCTAATGGTAACAAATAATTGCGTATGTAATATTTTTTATTTAAATGACAATCACCCAAAAAACGAACTATATTGCGTTTGTATTTAAAAATTTTAAAAACTATTTTAAAATGTTACTTATTTTGTTATATTTTTTGTGACTGCTATTAAAAACCGGATACCTTTTTATTTCTGTCGGTTCCAAAATATTAAATTTTGACTATCGTTTTGATTTTCTGTAACTCATAAGTTTATTTTAGCTCTACTTAAATTTTCAAACACCCATCAGCCCACCACGTCGGATGGAAAAAATAAATCCCTTGAATCACTATTTAATAACACATTTGCATTTTCAAGAACCATTTAAAGTTGTTGTTGTTTTTTTTTTTTTTTTATATATATTGTGACTTAAAAAATATTGTTTCATTCATGCCGATAATCGCTTTCTAGATTTACTTATTTTAATGTTTAATTTTGAATACCTTTCTATTTGCCTACACATGTATAACTATTTCTGAGACTGGCGTCTAATTAAATTGCATGGTGTTGGCAATGAATATTACAGTACAGACGATGGATGTTAAATGTAAAAAATAAAAGATAGTCACCTCAGTGTAGGATCAAAATTATATAAAAGATGATTCGGACAACGATGTATATATGTGATCTAGTAATGTGGTTAAGTACACAGGAAGTAAAAATACGGAACTATTTTAGACAGACGTCTCATGTATGTTTTTACCTCTACATATAAGATGGTTGAATGGTCAGCACTGTGAGACAATATACATTTGATCGGTGTAAACTTATTAAAATGTAGATGATGTCTCTATCACGATCGACATTGAAGCATTAAATATAGAACTACTGCCTAGTCGTTTCAAATGTGGCAAGTTGAATAACAAACTTCAAGTTGTTATTGTCTCCCCGTTAGTAACGTCCAATGCACAATGTTCTAGTTAACTGTTTGGGCTGTAAACACACAACATAATTTGTTGTCAGATTACCTTTATCGATGTTCTAAAGATGTTTTTTTTTTTCCACTGAAGTCAAGAATGTGCAGCATATCTATATGTCAGTGACGCACATTTTATTTCTTGGTTTTAAAATGTGTAGAGTATAAAAATGTTAAATAATAAACTACAGTAAATTGTCCATGTTACTGACTTTTTAACGAACCAACGTTATTATTGTGAGGATTTTACAAAAATCGATGTAATCAATGCATATAAACATTTTCTAATAAAATAAATATATAAATTATTATCCAGTATTTTGCAAATAAATTATTTTTTTTTTTAATTTTACCTGGATAATTAAGCTAAATTCAAAGACTTTTAATTTATTACATATATTTTTATATATATAATGATTTTAAACTTTAATGTTGTTGATCTAATCCGCCTGTTTCTGATAGTTGAAACCATTTATTTTCACATAAAGACCTTTAATTAATTATTTATCTATTTATTTATACATTGATTTTTAATTTTAAAAAGGGTGAGATAAAAACCATAAAAACCAGAACGCTAAAAATAATAGTTGTCTCTATATATCTTATATCCAAATATCTAGATCTATATATTTTCATTGTCATTAATAGTCTCTCACGTATTGATTTCAGACAAGATTGTCTGTTTTGGATTGGTTGTTATTCATATTTAAGATGACTAAAATCATTAAAAAAAGAAAAGTGTTAGCGTTTATAAACACCAGAATTTTGATTACAATTATAGTTAAACTGAGTCTCCAGTATACTAATGAACACGTCAACCACATTATTTACTTAAATACATCACAATGGTACATACACTTCAGAACATTACAACAAGCCTCCATTTGACAACTACAGTTCGATCGTACTATAGACAAGATTTTGTTTTCTTCAGTTTTTAAATATTTTTTTTTTAAATAGATGAACCCGAGTATTTCTGGACTGGTGTTTGAATCCCAATGGCAGATTGCACACTGATTTGCAATACAATTGATCATATCGGTGTTGATGCTTTGGAAAATCATATTTTAATTGTTTTGTTTTTGTATACATGGCGGTTGATGCACATTCATCATCATTCCCGGTAATACAAGTAATAATACAATAGTCTATAGACAGCCTAACTTACGTAGACATATTATCAGACGACTGATCAGTCGGCACAATATTCTACAACACAACTACGGCCAAGCAGATACTTGATATTTCTCGGTTTTTGTTCACGTAAAAGAACTAAACAACACCACCAAACATCACGGACTTTATACATTAGAATTCACCATCTACAGGGAAGGCAATGTCAGCGGCACCATCAGATGTCCTACCCCCACCCCACCCACTCAACAGCGACACAATCATAAAGGCCCTGAGAAATCTTAGCAAACTAGAACCCACTGTCAACTCAATGGCCTACACCAACAACCGCAGCTTCACAATTTTTTCGGACAATTCATCAACCTTTACACACTATATACACATCAATTACAAGAACACCAATAAACATTTTATTTGCTATTCCTGTAAGACGACACATATGTGGAAGTTATGGGTCAAGCAAACATTAGACTACCCACTGTCACTTAACTAATCAAGACATGCTACAACACGATACAGCAGCGACATCTAATACACGCATTTTAAATTAAATTAATCCATTAATATAAATATTTAAAAAAAATGATAATAGAGATAAAAAATGCAATAAATGAACAAATTTAAATCCACCCAAAAACATTTTAAATCAGACATTAAATAAAGGAAGAACGGACAACAAAACAAACGATAGAACATTACGTCTAATCTACTCCATATTAAATGAATGTGAAAATAAAACAAGGCAAACATGAATAATACTGTTGCAATTATTTGACGTAATTATTCCATATATACTCAACACTCTTATTAAATAAAATGAAATCGTTCAGAGTCTTATCTCTGCGCTGCTCTCACAAATTAAGAGAAAGACATATTAGAATTATATTGTTTCGGTGTGATAAATGATCGGGACTTAATTTACATTTTATAAGGGAAACAACTTACCATTTTTTTTGTTGATTAACGTTTACCTAAACATTTCAAATATAGTATACATCTATTACATACTTATATTAACTTTTTAATACAAACTTATATTATCGTATACATCATGTATACAAATATGTTTCAATATAGAAAAATTAATTGAATTGCCTCAGTATTTAAAAACGTAAGAACCATTTAAAGATGGTATAAAATGTGTTATATACTGTATGCCTGATCTTTAACTGATGTTGCATGCCTATTCTTGGCTAGTCCATATCTTGATAAAATAATTTTATTTATAATTTATGAAAACAATAAATTGGTTCATTAGAGTAGCTCAGGGATCGGCAACCTGCGGCTCGCGAGCCGCATGCGGCTCTTTTGATGTCCAGATGCGGCTCTCCAGCTCTTTGCACAAATACTAAAAATATTAATCAAAAAATAAAATAATTGAAATAAAAAAAAATGTTAGTGGCTCTTTAAAACCTGGGAAATTTTGAAAATTGTAACTTTTGGCTCTTCCGCTTCAAAAGGTTGCCGACCCCTGGCGTAGCTTGGTCGGGTATCACCCGGTGCGGCACTTAATGGTGTCACAATAGTATAAATCAAATATTATATCAAATTTACTTTCGCTATTAATTTGTACAATTTCAGTACAATAAATACCTTAATTTATTTTTTTTAAATATTTATTTAATTGATGCTATATATATCTGTGATTTTGACAGTGTTCACATAATACTAACAATTATTATCTATTGCCGGTTATAAATACACCTTGTGTAACGTGTTTCCTATATCATTAGCAGGTTTACGTCATGGTGTCACCCCCCCCCCCCCACTCCCCTTTCTATTATGGTCGGGATTTGTGAACTTTGCTCTTAAAAGACTATTCAACTTACTCCAATGGATCACTTAATTAAGTGGGATAATCATTTTTCAGTATTAATTTTTATTTAGACAGTCTCAAGCCAAACATCACTCGATTAGCCCTATAGTAAAATTAACATAACAGTCTTCTGTTTCCCAGGTTTTAAAAGTACACAATCTGAATGGTAGATACACACCTCACCCCACACCCCCACAGACACACACACTCCCCCCCCCCCCACACTCAACTGGACTGGCGGATATTTCAAGGTAGCGTGCCCTCTTTGCCATCCATCTTCCCTTTATCTATTTAATGTAGTCTTATTTTAATTACTTACTTTTAATGATTGATTAATTGTCTAATTAGAGAGAAAAAATTAGGAATCTACAAATAATTACCGGAAAGACAATTTGCCGATGGGCATTTTTCCTAAATGTCTTAAATATTCGAATTGACATTTGCCTAATTGTTAGAAATGCCGAATGAACTTTAACCTGATTGGGACAAACGTGAAAATTGACATTTGCTCGAATTTGGACAAAAGCGTGTTGCTGCATGCAATGATGAAAGCCTGGCCTGCCAAGTTGAAAAAGAGAATTACTGGAGATGGCCATCACTTGTTATCTAGTGTTGTCTACACTCAAAGTGTTCATTTAAATATCAAACTTATCAAAATACTGTCATTGGGCCGGTGAAATGGAGTCGACTTGTTTAAGTTAGGAATATTACATTTTAACACAGTAATTTGGTTAAACGTAAAGACTTAAACATTATTTTATATCTTTTATATGTTTTTTTTGTTTATATTGTGAATTTTTATCTTAATATGCGTTGGACTAAGATAGATGAGTTAAAAGTCAATTACATTGTTTAAAAAGGACTTTGGTAGATGTTATGTAAATATGAGCAGGGTACATTGGCGTAGCTAGGTCGGGCGTCACCCGGTGCGGCGCTTAATGGTGTCACAATAGTATAAATCAAATATTATTTTCAATTTACTTTCGCTATTAATTTGTACAATTTCAGTACAATACATACCTTAATTTATTTCAAAAATATTTATTTAATTGATGCTATATATTTGTGATTTTGACAGTGTTCACATTATATTAACGATTTTTATCTATAGCCGGTTATAAATACACCTTGATGTGGCGTGTTTTCTATATCATTCGCAGGTTTACGTCATGGTGTCACCCCCCCCCCCCTCTCCATCATTGTCGGGATTTGTCAAGTTTGCTCTTAAAAGACTATTCAACTTACTCCAATTGATCACTGAATTAAGTGGGATTATCATTTTTCTGTATATATTTTGCTATTTGTTTGCCTTGGTGTCACCCCCCCCCCCCTAAATGACGTTACCCTGTGCGGTCCGCACCCCCCCCCCCCCCCGCCATCCCCTCGCTGCGCCTCTGGCAGGGTAAACGATAATTTAACAGACCTCTATACATTACTTTGCGTGTTTGGTTTATGTTTCGTTATAGGGTATAACGAAAAAAGAAATATTTTGTTTGCATTTCAATGCTGGGCATTAATTAGAAACATAAATTATAGGTTCTATAGGCATAGGAAATAATTGTCTGGGCCTAAATAAACTTAAAACAAATTCTAATTACTGTGTCTCATGTTAAACTATAAATACAAATTCCATTGACAAGTTTTATTTTAAACTGATATATCACAGTCAGTGTTTATAAAACAACGTTAAAAATATACTTTAACAGATGCACTTTATGAATAAAAGAAATGCACTGGTTGTAAACACTACAATCGTAAAGATCCCAGCATTGATATATTCAAAATCACGCTGTGGGTAAGGCAGTTGATGGAACCTCCATAGTTTCATCACAGAGTTTATCTAATGAATTATATTAAGAAATATTACAACGAGTTGATGTATGCTTTGATTGTCCTTCTAGAGTACCAGTCGACAGTATTGGGTCATACAAGTGAAGAGGAAGAGATAGTAGTTTTAATACTGGAGGTTAGTCATGAGATCAAGGAAGTCTAAAAGAAAATACAAGATATTGCTAGTCTGTTTTCAAATGTCAGAAAAGTTAGTACATGTCACTATATAGGTTGATTATGCTTCAAGAGCTGCTTATACTACAATTAAGATATGAGACTAAACAGTACACACATCGTAATATCTATTACATTACTGTATTAATTTTCTAATAACAACGTATAAGTTTGTTATATATCATTTAAGAGATACGTTTTGATATAAAAATTTAACGAATTTGTTTTTGTATTTAAAAACCTAAGAACCATTTAAAGATGTTATACAAATTGTTATATACTGTGTGCCTGATTGTTAGTCAACGTTGAATACATATGTCTTGTTTGCTTTGAAATTATTTTTTTTTTTTAACCTTCCCGCACGAAACATCCAAACAAACATAAACACCGACTTGAACATACCAACCTTTCACCCTCCCACTAAATCGCTCACACAGCAATTTGTTCGTCAAACCCTCCCCCCACCCACACACACTATAAATAGTAACACCTCAGCAGTTAGATAACACAGCACATAAATTGGCGTATGGCTTGCCTTCAAACCACACAGACACCCTCTCCACGCCTTGTCAGACACATCTACCCCCTCCCCCCTCTCCCCCTCTATCCACTTTACCCTCAGACATGATAACCCCACATTCCCTTTAAATGTTCCAACGACCCCACTACCCACCCCAACATAAATTTCCAGAACGTATTTAAAGTTCTAAATCGTGTTTCTTTCCCCTCATATTTCACACAGTAACCTTTTGAAAACTCAATGCGACCAGTACATAAATAAACACTCTTTTAACTAGTCAACTTAATTTGTTTCCCTACATAGAAAATGCTTCACTGTCCCATTGACCCTCTCTGAAAAATTTCCTTTCCACTCCCCACCCAGACTTCTGACACTTTCATTTGACCTTCACCCCTTTTACTGTCATCCTTTCCAATTTTTTTTTTAATAATCATATACATGACATCGTGTAAATATTCATTATGTACATTGGCAAAACCTTATGTAAAAAATGTGATGTCGATGTACTTGTTATAATTGCAAATAAAAGTATAAAAAAAATGTATTTAAGGATTTATCGTCTTGTGAGAATTGATATAGATTTACAATAGTAATACTTCTTTCTTACTTGTAGCTTTTTTGATTCATTTAAGAAGGTTTACTAATACATTTATACATAACTTGTAGCTTACTTTCATTCATTTACTAATACATGTATTACATAACATGTTTGAGGCGAAAAAAAATTAGTTTTGGGAAATAAAAAGTCAAATCAAATTTTAATGTTAAAATTACATGTCAACATGTAAACAGTATATTATACAAGAAACTGGGAAACACATTTATTTAGATTGTACTTTAGTACAAAAAGCAAATCAAACACTTGCGAAAATATAAAAAATCACCAATCAAATAGCCACAACATATAAGTCAATCACACTTAACTAACAAGACTATACAAAAAACAGAAGACCAAAACAGACATGTAGCAACGGCTATTTAAAGACCTGTATAGAAATATAGGAAGAAACTCAGATTTTATTCTAAAAATACTCTGATATCGAGTTAAAAGAAATGTTTTAAGAAATATTAAAACATAGCCAAGTCATAGTAGTTAATAAACATATAAATATCTAAAAATATATGAGTGTTACTTAACCTATTTCCTTACTATGAATTTAGGTATGTAAGTTGCACAATTCTAACTTTTGTTTTGCATTTGATTAATGTATTTTTTCTTTAATGTTCTTTCAAACATTACCGAATACCTATTTATTTATTTATTTATTTCTGAAGGTGTTTGTCTTGTGTTACTTTGATTTCGTCTTTTTCCTGTCAGACTGTCTGTATAAGGTCACCAAACAATAGAACATTACATAGACACACATCAATTATACCAAACAATACAACATTATATACCGATTCCTAATCTGTCAAAGAGTGATGTCATTTTGGATCTCCATACCTAATCGTAGGCCTGTTTCAGATCGAAGGACAGCACATAGATGCTGACCTTTGTGTGGAAACAGCCAGTGATTTCCTTAATCAACTGAAGAACGGAGTCCACTGTCTGCCGTCCCCACCAAAAGCCCGCTTGACACGAGTCTATCAGTCTGTTATTTGACAAAAACCAAAACAAGCGGGCATTGACCAGCCTTTCCAAGAGCTTGCTGATGTTAGAGCAGAGGGAGAACGGTCTGTAGCTCTCAGGTGAGCCCAGATCCCTTGCTGTCTTGGACAGGGCGACCACCTCCACAATTTTACACCTGCTGGCAAGTTCGACACACGTCTAGGATTGGTTCATTACAAGTATAAAACTAAGGTAACGACCACTAATATATTATTTATGTATAGCATTATTTTAAACTTTTAATTGAGGTATAACCGCAACGTAATTTCCAACAATTGTAACCTTTTTTCACATAAAGACCTTTAATTAATTAGTTATCTATTTTTTTTTTATACATTGATTTTTAATTTTAATAAGGGTGAGATAAAAATCATAATGTTAACGCTAAAAATAATAGTTGTCTCTACATATTTTATATTTAAATATCTAGATCTCTATATTCTTATTGTCATTAATAGTCTCTCACATATTGATTTCAGACAAGATTGATTGTTTTAGATTGGTTGTTATTCATATTTGCGATGCCTAAAAATCATTAAAACAAGAAAAGTGTGAGCGTCTACCGACTAAAGAATGTTGATTACAATCACAATTGAACAGAGTCTAAAGTATAATAATAAACACGCCAACCACATTATTTACTTAAATACATCACCATGGTACATAAACTTCAGAACATTACAACAAGCCACCATTTGACAACTACAGTTCGATCGTACTATAGACAAGTTTTTTTTTCTTCAGTTTTTTAATTTTTTTTTTTTTTTAAATAGATGAACCCGAGTTTTTCTGGACTGGTGTTTGAATCCCAATGGCAGATTGCACACTGATTTGCAATACAATTGATTATATCGGTGTTGATGCTTTGGAAAATCATATTGTAATTGTTTTGTTTTTGTACACATGGCGGTTGATGCACATCCATCATCATTCCCGGTAATACAAGTAATAATTCAATAGTCTATGGACAGCCTAACTTACGTAGGCATATTATCAGACGACTGATCAGTCGGCACAATATTCTACAACTCAACTACGGCCAAGCAGATACCTGATATTTCTCGGCTGTTGTTCACGTAAAAGAACTAAACAACACCACCAAACATCACGGACTTTATACATTAGAATTCACCATCTACAGGGAAGACAATGTCAGCGGCACCCTCAGATGTCCTAGCCCCACCCCACCCACTCAACAGCGACACAATCATAAAGGCCCTGAGAAATCTTAGCAAACTAGAACCCACTGTCAACTCAATGGCCTAAACCAACAACCGCAGCTTCACAATTTTTCGGACAATTCATCAACCTTTACAAACAAAATAAAAATCAATTATAAAGAACACCAATAAACAATTTATTTGCTATTCCTGTAAGACGACACATATGTGGAAGTTGTGGGTCAAACAAACATTAGACTACCCACTGTCACTTAACTAATCAAGACATACTACAACAAGATACAGCGGCAACAGCTAGTACGATAAAAGTTATCCATTAATATAATATTTTAAAATAAAAACAAATTGATCGGTAACCGTTGTTTGTATTAATTTCAAATGTTTTACTACGTTATTTGCGATTTATTTTCATAAAGTAGTGTGCTAGTTTGTGCAGAACTATTATTATGTTTTTAGCACAAAAAAAAAGTTTTGACCTAACAAACAATGTTATCGACCAAATGGATGTTTTTTTCGCCTTTCAGTTTATATGAGTGATGATCTTTTTTTAAACATTACTTTCAAAGTTGGGTTTTAAAAAATACATATTTATATGGTAAATATTATAATATTGTTATCTTTAGTTTCATCACACAATGATACGATTTCTCTGATGTTAACACTTGTTTCTGATATTATTACTGTTCAAATGCAATGTTCTATTAATCGCTTAAATGAGGCGCATTCAGAGTTAAACATGATTATTTTAATTCATTGCACAAATCGAATTATAAAATAGAAGCGTATACAGATCAGTGGCGGAACTAGAAAAAATGGGCCACCCCGCAAAAAAAATTTTTGGGCCCCCCTATATATGTATATATATGTATATATATGTATATATATATATATCTATATATCTATATATATATATATATATATATATATATATATATATATATATATATATATATATATATATATATATATATATATATATATATATATATATATATATATATATATATATATATATATATATACACACACACTCAAACACAATATGAATATAGGATACTACTTTCTGGCCTGATCGAGTTTTGAAAAAAAAATTCAATTAAATCTAATCACACCAGCATGTCATGTGTATGAGTGCATTGGTCTGTTTTGAAAAAATCTCTGTTTTCATGTACATAAAATATTTCTAATCATTAAGTCGGTCAAAAGTGTATGAAGCTTTGTATAAGTAATGGTGTCTCGTGTTATGTTTATTTTTATGTTTTTTTGTATTTATATTATTAACTTGAACTACGTTTCATTTTTATACTATATCATTCTTTAGTACTTATTTTTTTTAAAATAATAATTAAGATAAGTAATTGCTTTTTAATTTGATTATTAAAAAGAGTTTTTGAGCACCCCTATTTGACTATTTGAAAAAGGGAAATAATGTATGCAAGTGGTTTGAACGTTTGCCTATCTTTCACACTACAGCTGTGTTCATTTTTTTTTTAAATTTTACGCAACAGCATGTCTTAGCTACTATATAACATAACTACCGTATTAGATCTGTATTCTGTTTGTTACTTACAAAACCACTATCAAGTTGCCAGTGACGAAACTAATTTATATATATATTATATATATATATATATATATATATATATATATATATATGTATGTATATATATATATATATATATATATATATATATATATATATATATAACACGCTATCATTCGTGTATTCATTTGAGACATCTGCCTTGTTCTCTAGAACAGTGGTTATTAAACGTAAACAATGTAGGCATTTATTTCTTGGATATTAGTTGTTGGAGCGCTAGTTTATCAAAACTACCACCGATTCGAGCCAGCGTTGTTGTTGGAGCGCTAGTTTGTCTACACTACCACCGATATGAGCCAGCTTAGTTGTTGGCTCATATCGGTTCGCTTCTTGTAAGGCTAAGAGCGGGAGGGGAGGTCTGAGAAAGGAACTTAAAAGGGACAACAAAGCACCAATGTGATTTTATCCATCAGTACCAAATTTGGGATGGTCTCAAAATGCCGTCTTAATATCTAGCGGTCTCTCGCGCAATAGATGTTTTTTCAAAAGAATTTTGCCGACAACAGCGTGTGTTTGTAGGAAAAAGAATATACAAGTGCGTGGGATGGTGTCTATAGAATAAAGATACTCCAACCACAGCTACGGTATTCTTTTTCAAAACAACCATCAGGTCAAAAATGCAAGAAAAATAATTTTAACTATAAAAAATTTTTTATGGGCGGCTGTGGGCCCCCTAAACGGCTTGTTCCCCCCCCCCCCCCAGGCATTGCGGGGTCTGGCGGCACTGTAGTTCCTCCCCTGGGCTGTCCTCAACAGCTTTCAAAGTTTTCATGGCGATTGGGTAAATATGCAGTAATGCAAAATAGACAGAAAAATGTTTTTCACATGCACAACTGTATGTGGCCAGCTCACGCGTCGGATAACCTTCTGATTTAAGGGGGGGGGGGGGGGAATCCACAAATGACGTCACATTTTTTAACGACTAACAAAAAGCCAGACCCTCACACACCCCCACCTCAATAACATCATTTATAAATAGTAATTGACTATTAATTATATAATAATGTTCAATTAATTTTAAACGTTCTAATTAATTTCTAAATAATTATATAAAAAAATAATCTTACCTTCCTTGTTTTGTGAATTAGATGTGCCTAATACTAATACTATGCAAATAAATCAATATATGTTGACTAGTGCTGTCTAATGTCAGACAAAATGTGCTAAAGTGGTGAATCGTACGGTTAGGAAGTAGTTCATAAACGATACATTGGTCTACTCGATACTCGATAAAAAAGAGGGATGGGATGGGGGGTCGGCTCGGGAAAAAAATTTGAAAGAGACAACAAAGCGTCTATGTACCACCGCCCATTAAAAAACTTACTCAGGGGAGATAATTCCAAGTAAAGGCCTTAAAAGTTTACTATGATATTTCTTGTAAAAGTAAAAAACAAGTAAACGTATATAAAAACGAAGTTTCTAGTATTATATTCTTTTTTATTATTTGTAGGATTCAAGATAGTACAGAATACAAATTCAACCACTATCACAAACACATGTACAATGGATTTCGGCGGGTCCCTAATTTATGCCGCAAAGTAGAACCGCGCATCATGAAAGCCACTTTATATGTAGCGGCTTCTCGTGCTATGGTCTTTGTTGTTTTTTTAAAAAGAATTTTGCCGGCGACAGCGTGTGTTTGATTGTGGGGAAATAGAACTCGGCCTTGACGGCCTTAAAAAATACAACTATAAATAAAAAGAAATTTGATCCCCATCCCCTGCCCCATCCGCCACAGTACACTTTGGAGGATCGGTCAAACAGTTACGTGTCCTCTATTTAGCTATCAAAGGGGGGCAACGAGTCAAATGTGTCATTCAAATTTGAAGCGTTGCCTATATTTTACACTGTATTTTGTGTAAAATCGATTTTTTTTTTGCTGAAGAGCGTGGTATAGTGACTGTAAAATAAAGATAATCGTACCGCAGCTACAGTGTTTTTCGTTTACAAACTAAATATCAAGGCAAAAATGCACGAAAATTAAATTCATAATTAAAAAAAAATACTAATTATGGTCAGCAGTGGGCCCCTAAACGGCCTGCCCCCCCCCTCGAGTTTTTCTCTATATATTTTGCTACGTTTTGCCTTGGTGTCACCCCCCTAAATGGTGTCACCCGGTGCGGTCCACACCCCCCCCCCCCCCCCGAAGAAAAAAGTCTGGAAGAAACACTGCCGAAGACCCACCCATATTATAACCGAATATAACCCCTCCCCGTTACGGGCTAAACATGAAATTAAACATTAATACATTCAAAGGTGATATAGATCTTTTGGTTGTTTTTAGGCTTAAAAGCTAGATCATTGTATCCTAAATTTGATTAACTTTAATGTATTTAGTGTTAATAACTAATGTTCAATTAATACGTGTACTAATTATAAAACAATTAATAATATAAAGACGAGCCTTACCTTCCTTGTGTGAATTAGACTCGTCAACAAAATACTTCATCAGGTAAATGAACAACTACTGACTAGTGTCTTTAACAAAATGTGCAGAAGTGGTCAGTTTACAGTTCAGTAGTTCATAGACGGTTCGTTAATCTATGCATTACATCTTATTGTAAGAGTAAGATTGTGGTGAGGGGGTAGAGGTGAGGGGTAGGGGTGAGAGGGGGTTGAGGGGGGAGGGGTGAGAGTTGGGAAGGTTCAAGGGAAGGGGACTAGAAAGTGCCGATAAACATCTACATCAATAGTGCCGACTTTTTCCGGTCGTCTAGAAGACCAGAATAGTCGCCGTAACATTTCCCCAGCCCGATTTCAAAGCGTGCCGGCAAAAACTTCAGATGCTTCGCTAAAGGGAGATAACTTAAACTTTCACAAGTTTATTGATACAGTTGTTAAAGTAAAAATGAACGCAATTATAAATGTATGACATCGAAATAAATAATTATATTTTTTGTAAACACACAATCATATATATATATATATATATATATATATATATATATATATATATATATATATATATATATATATATATATATTTAATAATGTAAACAATATAACAATCCTTATTTGTTCTCCTAATCGACGCCACTAAAAGTAAAAAGGTAGGCTACGTCTTTGAAGTTGTCTATATGTCTGGCGGTCTCTCGAGCTATATAGTCTGTACATTTTTTTCAAAGACGTTTGCCGACTATCGTGTTTTTTTGTAACTGTAGAAGAAAGACAACTCGACCTCCACCTATTTTTTTTTTTTTTTTTTTTTTTTTTAATTTTTTTATTTAAATTTTTTTTTTTAAATAATTTAGCCGGGATTTTTGGGCCCCCATTCGGTCTGGGCCCCCCCGCATTGCGGGGTCTGGCGGCACTGTAGTTCCGCCCCTGATACAGATACAAGGCAAATATAGGCGATATTGTTGCAATAATTTATTCCGTGACCGAGATAAACCTAGAAAAACAATGTTTAAAGATAATGTCCCAGTTAGCATAAAGTGTGATTGACTACACATTGGTGCTGAAACAAGCGAGCACATTTTTAGACCTTATATATAATAGTACACAGTACACATACTATATCAAAAGAGCCGCATGCGGCTCGCGAGCCGCAGGTTGCCAACCCCTGGAATATAAGGATATAAAAAACACTGTTCTAAAAGATGTCACCTTTTTATTTCCCTTGTTTTAGGGGAAGTAACACAAAGGTATTTAATAATTTCACTTGAAAGACAATACTTGAAATTATACCTTTTGCTTGTCAAATATCTACAATATAAAAAACTGTTTGAATATAAAAAAACATGTTTTATATGTTTTTTGATTTAATGTATTTTAATTTGTTTTAAATTCTTTAACTTAAACACAAGAGCTTTGTATTTTAAAAATGTTTTTATGTAGCTGTTCTTATATTATAAGGTGTTTACATGTACACTAAAATCGGCTTAAAATTTAAAGAAAGAATTAAATTATGTTGTAAATTGATATTATAAAATAATAAAATGTCGATATATAAAAAAAAATATAAAATATCAAAGAGCACGTAGATCTAGCTGAATTACGTTTGGAAAAAATAGGAAATTAATAGACATGTGTCTAAAAATATATAGGCACACAGTCGCTATCATTTACACAAGCAGGCATTGACCAGCCTTTCCAAGAGCTTGCTGATGTTAGAGCAGAGGGAGAACGGTCTGTAGCTCTCAGGTGAGCCCAGATCCCTTTGCTGTCTTGGACAGGGCGACCACCTCCACAATTTTACACCACATTGTTTTACACACTTCTGTGATTGATTGGTTAAGGCGAGAACTTTGTTAATGACCAATACAACAATTGAACAACAAATCGAAGCTTCCATCGAATTGCAAACATTTAATCTTTAAATATTTTTTTCCTAAAACGAAAAAAAAATATAAATAGTTCCACATTTTTTAAGTGGAGGGGGGGGGGGGGTGTATAAGTTTATCGAATGGAAAATATACATATAATGGAATGTTTTTATAAACAATGAACTGAACCGTAGGATCTTTTTTTTCTCCCATTGATCAAGGGAAATAAATTCAGATACATTATTTTGATGAACATCATATTATAAAAGTTAAAATGATTATATTACTACTGCATCCTATTTTAAGATAGTATCATAATTATACATTTTAAATCTGGCAAAAATATTTTAATTGTTATTGTAGGGATTATTACATCTCAAAATGTAATTTAGTTAAACGGACATACTTTAAAATTGTTTCATATATTTTTATACATATAGGGATGTTTTAACAAAATTCATAATTATTTTACAGGATGACTTAAGTCAATGATTAAGTCAATGAGCAGTTAAATTTATTTCCATGTTTAGTTTATGTTTCATGCAAGTGTATGACGAAAAAAAGAAAACGCTTTTGAATGGACAGACTGGCGGCTTTAACCCCCGACCTCAACCCCCACAAAATTCAAAAAACTTCTTCATAACCGTATGTCACTGTTTCTTTTCAGAACACTGATTATGCCAGCTTACTACTTTATAACCCCCATCCCTACCACTAAACGTTTCTATGTATTATATGTTAATTTAAGAATGAAAGAGATGAAGATAGCGGAGGTTTGTAAATCTACTACGGTCCTCGTATGTCACGTGATGAAATACAAGTAATTGGACAGTGGTCACCTTCGGGACAAAGCTCAGGCGAGCTGAAAAGAATTACATCATCTGAGACTTTAAAAGCAAACCATTAATTTGTTCGTCTTTAATTTTATAAACACGTATTTTTTAAGGTTTTAAAATATATCAATTAATTTTTTTATTGTTAGGAATATTACATTTTAACACAGTAATTTGGTTAAACGTAAGACTTTAAAATTATATATATACGAGAAAAATGGCCCGTTGAGGAAGGATACACCGGGCGCTAGCTTGATAGTGCTGTCTCTTTTCTCTAAACTAAAACCAACCCACCCCCACCCCACCCCACCCCCACACACCCCCCCACCCCCACCCCCCACACACACCACCCCCTCCACACACCGCCCCCCCCACACACACCACCCCCCCCCACCCCTCCACCCCCCCCCCCACCCCCCCCCCCACCCCCCAAAAAAAAAACATGCCTACCGTCCCATTCAACGAAATATAATTATATACTTTTTCCAGTGTCCGCCCCTTCCCCGAAAATTCTACCCCCGCCCCCGAAAATTTCAAGTACCCCCCACCCCTCTCTGGGGAGGAAAAAGTCTAAACTAAAACCACCCCACCCCCCACACACACACCCCCCCACCCCCCCCCCCCCCCACACACCCCCCCCCAAAAAAAAACATGTCTACCGTCCCATTTAACGAAATATAATTATATACTTTTTCCAGTGTCCGCCCCCTCCCCGAAAATTCTCCCCCCGCCACCGAAAATTTCAAGTACCCCCCACCCCTCTCTGGGGAGGAAAAAGTCTAAACTAAAACCACACCACCCCCCACACACACCACCCACCCCACCCCCCCCCCCACCCCCCCCCCAAAAAAAAAACATGTCTACCGTCCCATTCAACGAAATATAATTATATACTTTTTCCAGTGTCCGCCCCCTCCCCGAAAATTCTACCCCCGCCACCGAAAAATTTCAAGTACCCCACCCCTCTCCGGGGAGGAAAAAGTCTAAATTAAAACCACCCCACCCCCCCCCCCTCCCACACACCCCACCCCCACCCCCCTAAAAACATGTCTACCGTCCCAATCAACGAAATATAATTATATACTTTTTCCAGTGTCCGCCCCCTCCCCGAGGGGGGGGGGGGCTCAGACGTTCTTACGCGGGGGGTGGGGCTTCGCCCCTACCCGAAGAATTGTATGCAAGAAACTCTTCACGCAAACCACTTAGATTAGACAACATTTCCTCTTTATTCAATCTTTACGCGAGAATCAATGACGTCATATTACTGTGTGCACTATCCGGCTTGAGATTATTTTCTACTCTGTGCGCTAAATGTGTCGACGTCATACTTCGTTTTTCGAATTACTATGCATGTTTTTATTTTCCTTGTGTTTTCTCTAGAGCGTTCTTGTCAGACAGATAGATAGATAGATAGATAGATAGACAGACAGCGAAACTATTATTATACGAGAAAAATGGCCCGTTGAGGAAGGATACACCGGGCGCTAGGCTGATAGTGCTGTCTCTTTTCTCTAAACTAAAACCACCCCCCACCCCCCCACCCCCCCCACCCCCACACACACCACCCCCCACCCCCCACCCCCACACACACCACCCCCCACCCCCACACACACCACCCCCCACCCACCCACACACCCCCCACCCCCCCACCCCCCTAAAAAACATGTCTACCGTCCCATTCAACGAAATATAATTATTTACTTTTTCCAGTGTCCGCCCCCTCCCCGAAAATTCTACCCCCGCCCCCGAAAATTTCAAGTACCCTCACCCCTCTCCGTGGAGGAAAAAGTCTGAAAGAAACACTGGTGTCGCGCATAGCCACTACGCGAAGAATTGCATTAAAGAAATTGCAAGAAAACCACTTTTTAGATTAGACACATTAATTAGGCGGTAATTTTATTATAAAGTATCGATGAGGAAATTTCTTTTGAGTTGGGGAGAGGGGGGGGGGGGGGCTCAGACGTTCTTACGCGGGGGTGGGGCTTCGCCCCTACCCGAAGAATTGTATGAAAGAAACTTCACGCAAACCACTTAGATTAGACCAAATTAGACCAAATCAATGACGTCATATCAATGTGTGCACTATCCGGCTTGAGATTATTTTCTACTCTGTGCGCTAAATGTGTCGACGTCATACTTCGTTTTTCGAATTACTATGCATGTTTTTATTTTCCTTGTGTTTTCTCTAGAGCGTTCTTGTCAGACAGATAGATAGATAGAGAGACAGCGAAACTATTAGTATTAATATATATATATATATATATATATATATATATATATATATATATATATATATATATATATATATATATATATATATATATATATATATATAGATATAGATATATATATATATATATATATATATATATATATATATATATATATATATATATATATATATATATATATATATATATATATATATATATATATTATATTTTGAATTTTTACCTAAGTAAACCCTGGTCTGACATAGTTGAGTTAAAAGTCAATATTGTTTTTTTAAGAGGACTTTGGCATATGTTATGTATATATATCAGCAGGGCAAATGATAATTTAACAGACCACTGTTTGTAATCTACTACGGTCCTCGTATGTCACGTGATGAAATACAAGTAATTAGACAGTGGTCACCTTCGGGACAAAGCTCAGGCGAGCTGAAAAGAATTACATAATCTGAGACTAAAAAAAAACAATTTATTTATTTGTTTGTTTGTCTTTTATTTTATAAATATGTATAATAATTAAGAGAATATATTTCTTTCAAAATCATTAAAATGAGCTATTTGGGCACATCTATTAGACATTTAAAAGTGGGGTGATAAGTCATTGCCTGCTATTTGATATTACAGATGTATTTAATTATTTTCTACATTAAAATATCTGGCAGCAAAATAAAAATAGAAAGTGACTGTTAAAAAGCGCCTCTACCTTTTTAAATGAGGAAGGTGGGGGCGCATTTTCTGAACTTTCAACAACACGATTAACTATATATAGGTTTAGTTTGGGGAGGGGCGCAAAGTCAATAGTTCACCCTTGGCACCAAAATATATCGCTACACCTTTTTGTAACCTTCCTATATTTTATTTAATATTAGCAATGTTATTAATTATTAGGTACATATTAATAAAGAAAATTATACATTTTTGTGACCCCCCCCCCCCGTATGGATAGCGCCCTAGGCGAACGCCATGCATACAGGGTCCCCATCCCAAAACGTAATTAGAACTATTTGGAAAAGCCATAGATAGATTATTGCAAAGAAAACAAAATAAAGTAGACGAAGTCTATCTAGATAAAGTTACCTCCCATGATGTATTTTTTGAGACATCAGGGGACATTTTTAAACGATAGTAATTGATTGAGCAAACAAAAATAACATATCTTAAAAAATACTAATTCGATGATTAGCAATAAAATTTAAAATACAATTTAAAATTTAATTATTTAATGTTAATATAATTGTATAAGGCTATTTACGTTTAGAAATATTGTTTAAAACTAAAAATGATAAACGATAGTCAAATGACAAAGAATTAGTTATAGATTGTGACATTTTTGTTTAAGTAGTGTTAATCGGTGTCTTTTGATCTCGATCAGTGTTCTTAGTTGTTTTTTTTTTTTTGTAAATACAACTAAAAGTAATGGTATTTAATTTTCATTTAAAGATAGTTTTATCATAACGCAGTTTATGTACGCTCAGTTCTTAATAGCTATTAAATGCACACACATTTGGTAATAATAATATGTTCAATATAGCGACTAAAGCGTTTACATTAACTATATAGCTGGAAATAATGTATGCTTGTTTTTGTTTCTTTGAATATCGTTTGTGCACATAGATTTCACATACATTGATAGTAATTGAACCGTTTTGACTCATTGCTACATAGATCTCACACACGCTAGTTAGCGTCAATATCTGGTCCAAAGGTTCATTGGCTTTCGCTGTCAATCGTAAACTTGACCGGCTCTTTAACGTGGCCATGTCATTCGTGAACAGCGAGTACACGGTCTTCTCCAGGTTGATTTCCAACAGCCAGTTACGTCAGTACTCGGCAATACAGGCCAGGTTAGATTGTAACTTCACTCTCTGCTGAGCGATAGTTTTGTTTGTCCCCTGGACCCACGTCATGAGACCATCCGCTAATTACACCTTCCCAACATCCATCTCCGTATCGAGATCGTTGATACAGCATAGAAAGAGCGTGCAACACAGAGCTGATCCCTGTGGCAGACCATACTCGATCGTTATCAGATCAGATAGGTCAGTTCCTACCCTGGTCCTGATAATACAAGCGTCCAGAAAGTCTGTTGGTCACCGGTACATGTTCTTACACACGCCCATTTGACGGAGTTTTAATATCAATTTGAATCTCCATACCTTATAGTAGGCCTGTTTCAGATCGAAGGACAGCACATAGGTGGTGACCTTTGTGTGGAAACAGCCAGTGATTTCCTTAATCAACTGAAGAACGGAGTCCACTGGCTGCCGTCCCCACCAAAAGCCCGCTTGACACGAGTCTATCAGTCTGTTATTTGACAAAAACCAAAACAAGCGGGCATTGACCAGCCTTTCCAAGAGCTTGCTGATGTTAGAGCAGAGGGAGAACGGTCTGTAGCTCTCAGGTGAGCCCAGATCAAGTTTTGTTAGCAATTTTCTGGAACAATGTATGGTATTTCAAGTTTCATTTTAAACATTTTAAAAAATTGCAACTAAAATGATGTAGATCTAGTCATTTTTCCAGGTAAAAAACTCAAAATAACCACGTTACAATTAGATATTTAAATAACAGAGTGTGCATCATTATAATGTGCTCGCTTGGTCAGGTGTGTAGGGCTAACGGTCAGCCCGACCACAAAAAGAGAGAGAGAGAGAGGCGGTTTGTTATAGAAACACATGCAGCGAAAAGTTGAGTAAATGTAATATAATGACGTCACGTTGATTAACCGAATTTATAATCGTTGATCGCTAGACAGCTACAAATGGCAGTAAAAGGTTCGGTCTACAGCATCTTCAATTTAAAAAAAAAAAAAAAATTACTGCCCGCGATCTCTGACTCTTTATGAAAAATGGTGGGTCAAAAAAGTCTTTAAAATTGAGGGGGCAAGGTACACAGCGTCACGACGCGATCACGACAGCTATAAATGACAATAAACAGTTCGGTCTACAACATATTCAATTGAAACGGTACACAGCGTCACAACGCGATCACTCTTTCAATAAAGAATCATTTTAGATAGTCTTAGCTAACCGATTAAGATAATGATGTTATTTTTTTTTTTTTTTTCGATGTGATAAATGAAAGGTACTTAACTTGATTTACATTTTACAAGGGAAACAACTACACATTCTTTTGTTGATTGACATGAGCTTTACCGACTCGACCACGCCGACCCCATTAACGAATACCTATTTATTTCTGAAGTTGTTTATTTGTCTTGTGTTCTTTTATTTCGTCTTTTTCTGTCAGACTGTCTGTATAAGGTCACTAAACAATAGTACATTACATAGTCACACATAAATCATACTAAACAATACAACATTATATACCTATTCTCTAGCTGTCAAAACCGATGTCATTAATACCAAACGATAAAACATTACAAGACCTTTTCAGTAGCTGTCAAATGCGGATGTCGATCATACTATCTGATACATTGATTATAAAAACGAATACTGAGCGAACATAGCAAGGCAATTGACACTGTAAATTACATATTTGAGGCATAATAAAACAAAAAAACAATTTTGTTTATACATTACTATTGTAAATTTTCATTAGTGTTCGTAAGCCGATGATGAAAACTGTAGTTTAAAAGCGAACATGGTATGGTAAACTGACGCTGTAAATTATATGTCTGATGCCGAAAAAAAAAACCTAAATTGTATCAGAACATCTGTGTTTATACATTACTATTGTAAATCTGCATAAGTCCTCGTAGCTGACGATGCAAACTGTAATACTAAAGTGAACATGATGTGTTTAACTGACGCTGTAAATTATATGTCTGAGGCAAAAAAAAAAATCCTTAAATTGTATCAGAATAAAGGAAAGATATTTTATGAGCCGCTTATGGTTTTAACTATTACAACCGGTTTATTTGTATTGTTTTGTGCAAAACGTATCACTATATGTTTTTAAACATATCTTTTCTAGCTTTTAGTGACCCTTAAAACGAATAGGATTTTTATTTTGATTTATTTAAAATATGTGTGTAAATAATTTACATATGATATTGTGCTTATGAACATATTTTTGTTTGATTTTTTTTTGGCTTTAAATTACAAAAAAATAAATTAAAGTGAAACATTACTGCGAGTAGAAGTTTCCTTTGATTGTCCTTCTAGAGTACAAGTGAAGTGGAACAGATAGTAGATTTAATACTGGAGGTTAGTCATGAGATCTAGGAATTCTAAAATAATGACACGATCTTGCTATTTTGTTTTTAGTGTAAGAAAAGTTACTAGAGGTAGCTTTAGCTTCAGGAGCTGACTATACATCAATAAGTTAGAAAAGTTATCAGTTAAATATCATAAATGTAAAAAAAAAATTAATAAAAATAAAAGCACTATATATTGGGGTTCTCGATCAGAATCAAATCATACTAATATAACATATAATTTATATGAGTGTAAAAACCGATACATGTTATTTACTTTAATTTAAATGACAACACCCGCAGCTCAAGGTGACAGTGCTATCCACCGCTATATAGAACTGAGGGGAAACTAAAATACATTTTGCCAAATGTAACCAAAGTCATCACATTATTTAATTTTCATCGTAAAACAAATACAAACGGTATTTGAAACACAGAACAAACATGGCTGTGTGATTGCTATTGAACTGAATGTGAACTAACACAAATGCATCTTCTCTTTAAAGCTGCTCTTTAAAGTTAGCTAACTGAAACTAAGCTTCAGGAGATGCCTATCTATACATCAATACTTGCAAGTGTACAACTAACCAGAGCTTTACTTAGCTGTAAAATATATCAGCAACAATCAGAAGAGATGGAGAAAATGTTACATCTCACCCACACCATAGCTGTTTTTGTAACGTCAAAAAATCATCAAAAAGCAGAGGAAAAAAAAAAAAAAAAAAAAAAAATTAAATGATAAAAGTGATCAAAATTGCAAAATAAATGAACGAATGTAAATCCCCCCAAAAACATTTTACTTCAAACATTAAATAAACAAAGAACAGCGGACAACAAAACAAACGATAGGACATTACGTCTAAACTACTCCATATAAAATGAATAGAAAAATAAACAAAGCAAACATGAATAATACTGTTGCTATTATTTGACGTAATTATTCCATATTCACTCTACACACTTATTAAATAAAATGAAATTGTTCAGACTCATATCTCTGTATTGAGCCTCTCTCCGACTGTGTCGCTGAGAATAAAACCCTTTGGTGGTTTCTCAGTCAACACTGTCGTTGAAAATAAAACAATAATTAAACATGCTCTCCACAATTAGGAAAGCATAAACTGTAGGTGTTTTGAAGCTAATATTCCAGCCATTTTGTTTTGACGAGAGCTAGTCCAGATCTAGACTAGATCTACTTGATCAACGATTTAATTTACACTGATGTAAAACCTACGTAAATCAAATCTACAAGATCAGGATTTACATTTAGATCTAGAAATCTACATTATTGACTAGAGAGAAAAAGTTAAAAGTATGCCTAGTGCGTCGAAAGTAAATGATAGAATCTTCTAGATCTAGAAAATCTAGTAATTTTTCAGTAGCACTAGCTAGATCTAGTCTAGATTGACTAGATAGAAAGATAATTATTTCTGTGGCATAGCTGTCCTTTAGCATTTAGGATCTAGATCTAGAAGTCTAGATCTACTCAATTTTAAATCTCTTCTATTTCAAATTGTTTGTAGATCTATATCTACAAGATTAGGCTTAGGTCTAAAAATATACTAAAGTTAAAGCTACACAAGTACACATCATTCCTAAACTTAATGCCATTAATGGCTAAAATTCACTGAGCATTGTTGCACTTAAGACTTAAACGTAAGGCCTAAATAAATACTAAATAAAATTATTACGTTAGCTTAATTTTCGTGACAGCTTTTCTCTTCTTTTTTGCCATGCTTAATTTAAGTCACTTTCATGTGCTGGTAGCTTAAAATAAAACTTGTTTAGGAAGTTTATTTCTTTCTCCCTTTAATAATGCTGCAAATATGAGTAAGACGTTATTATTATAATTAAATAGCTGCGATAAATAATCATTTGCATCTTTTTGGGGGTATTTCTTTTACATGAACTGTGAAATACGGTATCTCAAATTTTGTGCGTAACTCAAAGCGAAATATTACTCGCTCAACTGCTCGTATTTAAAAAAATCTGGTATGTCGAGGCACTAGAATGTTGAGGTACCACAGGATCTACTATGTATTGAAAGAAAACATAAATTAATTATAGAATAATAGGCAAATATAGTAATAAAGTAGGCCTTATAGCTTTAGATTTTATTCAGCCTACTAATAAATAATTAAATAGGCCTAAAGTAGTACTAGATATTAGTTAAATCACTAGTATTGTGTAGGGTTATTTTTATTAAAAAAACAGATCACATCTTATACATTAAGGCGGGCTCAATAAAATAAAAATAATTTATTTAGGACCTAGACCTATCTTTTGGAGATCTAAAATTCTAAATGAAAAATAAATTATTAATTAGACCAACAATAGGCATAGTATGCTAAATCTATTTTAGTATTTAAATTTAAGGCTCGGCCATCTACTAAAAATTTTATAAATGTCATAAAATGGCCTACTTAATTATAATTACTAATTACTATTAGGCCTAAGTTTAAACTAGAGATAGCCTATTTTATTAGTAGAAAAAGTATTAGTCATAGTTAAGATGGTATAGCCTTATGTAAATTAATGTAATCAGTGTTAGATATTATGATATCAATCAAGCAATTATTATATAATATCGGAAAGGGGCCTAGCACTCTCTTAGTCATTAGTCTATTAGGTCTTACAAGTAGTTTAGCCTATTTATATATTATAGGGCCTATAGGCTGTTATTTAAATTAGGCCAAAGGCTTATTAGGAAAAGGCTTAATAGGCTTTAGTTTTTAATTAGGCAACAAGGCAGAGGCTTAATGTTGCTTATAGATTTAATTTGAAATTATTATGATATACGCTACTCTGCGACTATCACTATAGACTGCTATAGAGTATATTATAGCCTAGGCCTATCTAAATAAAATAATTCAACTCACTTAGCTTACTATAATTTAAAAAAATGTTTAGTTAAGTATTCAGCTCTCTATGTCAGCTAAGGCCCATAATTGTAATTATCCTACTGTTAGATCTATTAATTATTTAATAATTAGTAGGCCTAATTATAGGAATTAGGTCTGATACATTAAGTCCTATACATTGGTCGTAGAGTAATACTATTGGGCTAGTAATTATATACAATATATCTATACAAGCCTACTTATCGTTAATTTGGAAGTCTTTGCATTGACCTTAGTTTTCAGATGTAGCAGCCTAATTTTTATCAGATTATACCATAAAATCAAAAGTAGACTTGTAGATCTTTTTAAAACAAGGCATGAAATATTAATTTAAATAATATAAATTAAACAAATAGCCTAAATAACAACTACACAAAGTTAAAGTCATAATAACTTTTTATAAAGGTATCTTGAATTTCAACTGGAGGTAGTTTTGATAAATATTAGTATTCTGAACATTAAAATAGGTAGACTTAACATACATTTGTTCTGAAAACATATTTAGAAATTGGTTTTAAAAAATGAGGTTAGGATTGGGGTGATAACTAGTTGAGGATTAGATATGATATTCATTGTGTTTATCCATGTTGTAATTTCTCTTTTACAGGTTCATCCAAAAAAAAGGGAAGATCTGATTTTTACCAGTAATAAGACTACAGCATACTAAATGACACAAGATGTTCTTTCTCTATTACCTCTTACATTTGACATAAAAGTAGGAAAAGGTATGACAATTATTAATAAGCTGCTTTAAATTTTATAATTTGTTTTTTTATAACTTAATTGTACCATTTTTATTTCCAATAATGATAAATATAATTTAGTGTCATTTCTATTTTAAAATATTTATTTTATACTAGATATAATTTACTTCTATAATATTACTATCCAGGTTTAACAGTCTATGCCTACAACATAGATCTCCAGGACTAAAAGTACACAAAATGGCAATCAGTATATCACAAGTGTAATAACACATGCATCTAATCTGCTTCAGTGGCGAGAACTGGGTGAATCCTCTCAAACATTAATCAGGTAAGTTATCACAAGTTTGCTTTGGTTTATTTTGAACATGTTGATTGAGATAGATTTTTATTTGTATAAATATTGTATTTAAAAAAATATTTTACCTAGTAAAACCAAGTCAGTGGTGATGATTGATACAATATGATTATGTATTTTTTTAAATATTTGTTTTGCAAAATATGCTGATTTGCAGGAAGGATATATATATATATATATATATATATATATATATATATATATATATATATATATATATATATATATATATATATATATATATATATATAAAACAGTATCATTTAGTGGTTTGTCTTACAAATTTGAATTATTTACTTAATCTGTCTTAACTGCTCAACAGGAACTAGGCATACCTAATGAGCGTCAAGCTGATACAGTAGATGTACAGAAGAGTTTATACACAAGGTAAATATTGATAAATTTTAAGTTTTCTTTTTTTAAGGATACATGTAGTGTTTTGGGAGAAAGGAATTAAATTATTTAAATTAGGCCTAATAGTTTATTTCTCTAGCTTACGTTTCACTTAAAATAACTTAAATTTTTCCCCCTTTATCACTAAAGCAAAATTTTATAGATATCTATGCCATGATTCATCTCATTCAATCACTTTTTTCTTGTTTTGTTTTGATGTATTAAACTAATTTAAACTAAAGATTTTTTTTTTTGCTAATTTTATTATTTCAGATGGATGATTAAGTAAATCATTTTGTTTTGTTTCAGGAAGTGAAAAGTGATGTAAAAGGCAACTAATACTTCCATCTACCATAGTTAAACAAGAATCTGCAAATGGTGATAATTGCAATAATCTTGATATATTAATGTTTGGCTTTATAATTATATGCAATTGTCAGGTTTCATAAATAAATTATTTCTCAAAATTTGATGTTTTTGGTTTTCATACTTTGTACATAAGATGCAAGTGATTGAAAGCTGAAAAGGGTTGTATGTAGTTATAGTATTCCCAGCACAAGTTGACATTAAAACAGCTGAAGCCCTTTAAAAAAAAAACAAAAAAAAAAATAATAATCTAGGAATGCTGTTTCTATTAGCTGAGCATATATTTGGAAAAGAACTTAATTGTTTACCAGAGAATACTGTGACCCAGTTTGTACTCCAGGCAAAATAATATATTTAATATTATTAAGTTAAAGAAAAGTATCAAACAAACAGGATAATATTAATAAGCAAGACCTCCACACTAGAGAAGTATGGAATGAGTGTTGCATGGAATTCAAATCAACTTTGATGTTGCTAATTGCTACACTGGCCATAATTGGCCTACATTGATTTTTGCTGAGGTAGGCAACTGTTTTTGTTTAACTTTAGATGTCGACTAAATAAAGAAGAAAACTGACACGCCAATACCAAAATCAAGAACTTGTAAAGTTCGTGGTTGCTAAACCGAGAAGTCCTGAGTTCAATCTCCCGTGTAGATGAGGCTCTATAGTTGGGGATAGCAACCTATCTTGGGGATACAACACTTGTTCTTGGATTGACAAAAGATAAGAAAAGAAATCCAGAAAGAAAAGCAGCTGAACGAAGAAGAAAAAGGCTGGATATATTCGGTATCAACTGTACAATTTTAACAGACACACATTTCAAACTACACATGCATTTCAATGACAAAGTTCAGTGAAGCCATAATGTTGAGTTTGACTGAATGAAGAACGATATTGTTATTTCAAGCAAAGTTAAGGTTTATTGTCTTAAAGTCATTGTCGTGGATTGATTTAGACTAAGACTTCCCTGTTAAATAAGCCGACAACGATGGCTCTTTTTATTTCTCGTCTTTGATGTTGCTTTCAAGAACTTGTATGAGATTAGATTACCTACATACATAAGGCTACACAGTTTGGAATCTTGGCTTTCTAATAGTGGACCTGGCTACATGACATTACACCCACCCCGTCAATTACCACCCCCCCTCCCGTATTTACCCCCCGGGGCAATTACCCCTTGTCAATAACCCCCCTGGAGAATTCCCCCCCCCCCCCACCTCAAGTTATGATCCTAACTCAAACTCTATACCTATGTATTTCCTTAATCCTAATCGATAAAAAAATGACCAAACCCTAACCCTCACCTCAGCCTAAAACTTAACACATAACCAAAACCAACTCTAGACTTAGGTTTCAGCCTAACCTTGACCATAACACTAACCCTAATCCTAGCCTTAATCCTAACCCTGACCATAACACTAACTCTAATTCTGAATCTAACCCTAGCCCTAACCTTAGCCCTAACGCTAACCCTAACCTTAGCCCGAACGCTAACCCTAACTCTAGCCCTAACTCTAGCCCTAGCCCTAACTCTAACGCTAACCATAACCCTAACCTTAGCACAAACGCTAGCCCTAGCCCAAACTCTAACTCTAGCCCTAATCCTAACCCTAGCCGTAACCCTAACCATAATCTTAACCTTAGCCAGAACGCTAACCCTAACTCTAACCCTAACGCTAACCCAAACCCTAACCCTAGCCGTAACCCTAACCCCAGCTGTACCTTAAGAGGTGTGTGCGTGGGGGGGGGGGGGTTGGAGATGTCCTCCTTGGCGGGGGGTAAATGACAGGGGGTAATTGCTTCAGGGGGGGGGGAGAGAACTAATAATCTGTAAGACCTACTATTCAATACATTTGGTTAACACAATGTCGTCACACATGTAAAACAAAATAAGCAGTGTTTTTATTATTTGTATCCTTAAAAAATGCAAAATAAATGCTACGCCATTAACTCAACCCTCTTTTTTCTCGTTACATATCGTCACATAAAGCCACCGCCCAAAATGATGGTGACGTCAATATACAATCATAAAGTGGTCACCCATTAACCACGACTCACTCTTCAGACGATTTTGCACCAAACCCCCCTTCTCTAATTGTAACAAATGTTCACAAAAAGCCAGATCTTCGCTCCCCCCCCCCACCACTCTCTTTAAAAACACTACACCTCAACACATAACCCCCTCCGCCGTTCCCCTGAAACTGCATTTTTACTTTCTCGTATATACGAAGTAGAGAGAAAGTCTTGTAATCGTGCAAAAAAAAAAATCGAGATTTTTTACAAATCTCGACGTTTTACACCTCACTGATACGGAAAAACATAATTTTGCAATCTTGTCCGTATGTCTGTGTCTGTGTGTGTCTGTGTGTAAACACGATTACTTGAGTACCGTTACAGCTAGGTTGATGAAATTTCATATATAAGTATTTTATCAAAATCATAGATCCGTATAAACTTTTGAGTGATTTCCGATAACCGAAAGTGGTACTTTTTCTACTTTGAATTTTTCAAAAGCCTATAACTTGAGTACTATTGCAGATAGATAAATGAAATTTCACATGTAAGTAAAAGATCTAATTCTCTACCTTCTGTCAAATTTTGAGTAATTTCCGTTGACAGGAAGTACTAATTTACGCTATTTCCGATTTCTCAAAAAACGCACGTAAATTTATAAAGTACTAATAATGTTGCGCACTATTATGCACATCTTTATTTGACGTTCACTTGGTGTGCAATTCTTTTTTCTACGAGGTTTTATTCTATTTTAAAAAGTTTAAGTATTTAAAATGGATTAAAAATCATGTCTATATCCCGAGTTGCCATTCCCCGTAGTGTTATATTAGAATATTCGAGAAAGTTTAGGGGAGATCACTCCCGGTTTATTATAATATGTACTGACCTCGATAAACATTGAGTTAATAAATGAATTAATACCAAAAGCAATCTTTTAAAGCCCGAAATAACGGATGAAAGCAAAAATGTGTCGTCACACTTTCCGATCATCCCTTCCCATAAATGAAAAAAAAAAGCCTGAACATACTAAAGGAAAGTATGGATGTTGATGGAGGATCCCAACGTTAAAAATTAAAGCAGCGCAAAATTTCAGGAATCCATGTTACATATTATTATTTTCCGTAGGTATAACAAAGGTATTTTCATTGTGTTTTATATTTTACGAGCCGCTATCATACGCCGCTATTTTGTTGTTTCATTTTCTACTTTTCAGTAATTCATAATTTGTTAATTTGACAGTAACAATGCTGCCACTGAAAATATTTGCTTTAAAACACTATCAGTAGCTCGTTAAGGACGATAACCCCCCCCCTCCCCACCCTCCTTTCCCAAAAATCCTACCCCCCCTCCTCGTGAAAGCAGCCCCCCCTGAGTTACCTCCACTAAGTTTAAAATCGTTTCAAACTAAATTATCTGTCCCTAATAGCTGTCACTAAACCCGGCTCTACGATTGTAAACATTTAGCTTGAACCACAGCTTACCAGACCATGTAGGGATGGGGGTGGTAGGGATAGAGAGAAAGAGAGGGGGCTGCTAGGGGCGCTTACAGCTTGGTGTTTTCTATGGTATCCATGAAGAGAATTATTTATATAGAAGAAATATATATTAAACCAGCGTACCCGTCCCGCGCGTTGCTGCGGTCTCAGAAGACAGACTGACGCAATATTTTAAGAGGATTCCATAATTACATTAGCAATCACGTATTTTTTTACGCTTGACATTGATTTCTAAATCTAAACAATTTAAATGTAATCAAAGCCGGTGTTATATTGCTTTCATCATAGTTGTTGAGGCGCAAATTCTACCGCACACAGTAGCCCATTGTATCCATAATGTATCGCACTCTTTAAAACGAACGTAGGCGCAATAGTGTTTATGAGGGACCCACACAGGGGCGCTAGACCACACGCCAGTGGTGCAGTAGACAAAAAATTTCCCTACTGTAGGGCGCTCTTTTAAATCTCATAGTGTTCCTCCCGAAGCCAGTGGCGCATCGGGTCAAACGAATTGTCATCGAATGTCGTGTGCTACAGGGTCAATATTGTAGTGCTCTTTAACACAACCTTAGGATATCTCAGGGCGCCAAATCGCTTCCTGCCGGGGAGCCGGCAGACGCGCCTGATTCCATATAGTCAAAAATTATTGTTGCCCATCGTGTCTTTAGTGTATAAATTTAAAAAAAACGAACGTAGGCGTCATAGTGTTCACATGGTAGCACGGGGCGCTTCGGGTTACGTAATATCCGGGGCGCCGGCGGCTGCGCCTGTTGTTGCTTTTTTACCTTAGCCCCCATGCAGTTTTAATATCGCCGCCCTGGATTTTCAGGCGCCAAGCCGTTTATTAACAAAAATCGCACCCTCCAGGGAAACGCCCATAATAAATTTTAATTTTTGTTTTCGCAGAAACCTTCTCGTGAGTGTTTTCATTAACTCTCGAAAGTTTAACGGCACTCAGATAAACGATGTCAAACAGCATCCGTTTTGTTTTTTACAAACTGTGTAGAGAAAAATTGCACCCTCCAGAAGCGCCGCCCTGTTAAAATTTAAAAAAAATAACCTCCCCTGAAGTTTTATGGCGAGCGGATGAACGGGATTAAACCGCAATCTACTTTTACGTATATATACCCTATATAGGGATCTATATATAGAATCGATTCGCGCCCTGCTGGGGCACCGTGCTTGTGAAATATATCCAGTGGTATTCTTAACTTAAGTTGCATGGCCATAGGATGAAAGGTGTAGTGCTGCATAGAGGACATAAACAAACCCACAAACAAACAAGCAAAACTTCATTATATATATACATAGAGAGAAATATAAATAATTCTACATATGCATATATATATATATATATATATATATATATATATATATATTTATTTATTTATAGCTACATTTGGTGACTTCCCATTTTCCCCAATGGCGTCAAATTTTGCACATAATCCACCTATTAATTCATGTGAAAAAAAGCATCGTTTTCATCGTAAATTATTAGATTTTGGTATCAGCCTCTCTCCGGTCGTCGCTTAGCAAATCTGTTATCCAAAAATTCAACAAGCATGTATTCACCTGTACATTTTGCAGTTTGTGTCATCTCCCCTCACCCCCCCCCCCCCCCCTGAATGATAGTTTTTAAACGTGCACAGTTAATTGTATATTTTTTAATCTGCAGTCAGTTATTAGTACAGTTAACTCCCATTAGTCATTTATTGAACTGGCAAAATGCTTACTTCTTCTATATATTTTGCTATTTTTCGCCATGGTGTCACCCCCGAAATTTTGTCACCTTGCGCAGTCCTCAGCCCCGCCCCCCCCCCCCCCCCAACCTTGTGACGCCTCTGGTTAGGGGTACTACTTGAGTACAGTAAATATGTATATGTATATATATATATATATATATATATATATATATATATATATATATATATATATATATATATATATATATATATATATATATATCGGGGGGGGGTATAGCCCCTTGGCACACCTTGTACCTACGCCACTACATAATCATGTTCTTAAGATTATATAGCACATTCTATGTATAAATTCGATAAAAATAGCTATTACGTACTCTGCAATTTTATATTTGTAATAACATATTGTAAACGAAATGAGTCTTAAATTCGATTAAAAAATGGGCCTTTATATTACGTATTTTTTCTATTTTGCAATCATATCATGTATTACTTGTTGTATAGCCTAGATTCTATAATAATATACTAATATATTCTATATTACATAATCCTATATTATATCGTTTAGTAATCTCTACCCTAATGTTTTCTATACCGAATAATCAATATTCTGTAATTCTAAATTGTGTATAAATTAATCATACAATCTCTAAAATTAATTATAACTATGATCACAATTAAATTCAGCAATCCACTGTATTAATTTATATTGCTAAAAATAATTTAATTTTCAATTTTAAAGACAGAAGATACATTTTTTATAATATTAATTATTATTAGCTCTGTAAAATGAATGGTTGTTTAATTTTTCTTATATTAAATATTTTAAGCGATTAATTAATCGAAATGGTTTTATTCCGTTAGCTAGTTTTTACAGTTTATAACTATAATTAGAGTCTCAACGACAGAATCAAATGAGAAAAAATCTATAGCGTTATTATATACCGACACTGTTGATAAGCCACTCAACGACAGTCTCGTTGAGAATAGTGTAGGATCGGCTGAATGCTCTCACAAATTAAGAGAAAGACTTATATTAGAATTATATTCTTTAAATATGATAAATCAATGGGACGTAACATAATTTTTATTTTATAAGGGAAACAACTTACCAATTCTTTTGTTGATTAACGTGTACATAAACAGTGCAAATATGATATACATTTATTACATTATTTTATTGATTTTCTAATTAAAACATTTACGTTCGTATATACTATTTAAGAAATATGCTTTAATTTATAAATATAATTATTTTTTTTTTGTATTTTAAAGCATAAGAACCATTCAAAGATGGTATATAATTTGTCATATACTGTGTTCCTGATATTCATCGTTGCTAATTTGAAGCTTTTGTCAAAAACATTATTGTATTGATAAATATGTTTCTAACGATCGCATCTTGGCCTTTTGACTAAGATCAAAGTGTTTTAGTCATTTGGTTGGTCCGCCCCTTTTAGGGCTGGCTGCCGGGGTCGAGAGGTGGTCAATCAATTGCAAATCTCACCATCGATCGCTGTGGGGTTGCGCCCACACATCCCTTGAAGTGCACATGCCCTCGAGATAAGTCACCCAGTACTTGTATTGGGTGGCTTCAAATGTACGAGAGGCTAATTTTCAATTTTCTATTTTGTCATCTTGACGACACCCACCTAGGAGAAATCTTAGTTGGGAGGTTCCGTCACAAATATCAGTAAATCAACTAACCATCTCTCAAAGACCAACTACTCAACTTACCCAAAATACCAAAATAAACACTCATCACCAGCTTCACTTTGCCCATTTCAACTACTTCACCAAGCTCAAATTTTTCACATCTACAATCCTCGACACAGTAATATCACGAAGATTAAACATGATTTAACGCCATCTCCCCCGACTCAATTACTCGACTACGCAAGAACACCCCTACGACACAACCTCACTCTCTTTCAAACCACAATGAAACAATAAAGCAAAGCAACCTAGGGAAAACGATACCTCAACGCAAGGACACTACCTCAACTACCCTCTCCAAGCTCCACTCCATTCTAAAGAAATGATTTACCTAACAACCACTTTTATTCACCATATGGATGATTTTTTTTCGCCTTCATTTTTTCAATATAATATACATAAGCTTGACCAGTTTATATGAGGGATGATCTTTTTAAAAGCATTACTTTTAGTGTTGGGGTTTAAAAAATACATATGTGTATGGTATATATTATATTGATGTTATCTTTTGTTTCATCATAAAATGGTAAGATTTCTCTGATGTTAACACTTTTTTTTCTGATATTATTACTATTCAAATGCAATATAATATTAACCATTTAAATGAGGCGCATTCAGAGTTAAACATTATTGTTTCAATGCATTGCACAATTTGGATTACAAAATAGAAACGTGTACAAATACAAGGCAACTATAGGCGATATTGTTGCAATAATTGACTCCGTGACCGATATAAACCTAGAAAAACAATGTTTAAATATAATGTCCCAGTTGACTACACATTGGTGCTGAAGCAAGCGAATACATTTTAGACCTTACATATAATAGTAAACATACTATAAACATATGTTTTATAGTATATGCACTGTTTTATTTATGTATAGAAGATTTATGGATGTATATGGATGACATATGAAACAAAAAAAAAAGATTTAATAGATAAATCATACACTTGGTGAAATTTATTACAAGCAAACTGAAAAAAATCGCAAATATTTAATACGGTTAAGTATAACTAAATATTCTACTCACTTCAACATGTTAAATTTGTGTATGTGCAAGATTGATCTGGAAATTTGGCGGATAAGACGAAATTGAATAAAATAATGTAGACAACAATGTTGTATAAGACGCCACATTTTTATTTCCCTTAGTTAGGGAAATCACTCAAAGTTATTTAATAAAGTCAATAAGTGTAAAACACTTTTTGAAAATACACCTTTAGATTGATAAATATCATAAATTTAAAACTATTTTTTGTATGGACATAGGGAAAACTTTTTCAATTATTTGAGAAATGTATTTTAAATTTGAAGTATTCTTTAAAATTTAAACCATAGCTTTACATATAAAAATGCTTTTAAGTAACTGTAATTTCAACATAATGTTAGTAGGTAAAATTTCAGTAAAAGTATGCTTGATTTGATGTGTCTAATAGTCTAAACAAAACTGTTTGAGGACTGTATAGATATAGATGTTTGAAAGGGAAGAATGTTTGCTTTTCCGATTGCTAAAAATGTGTATAATTTTAATTCTCGGTAATCCCAATTTTTTTTTCAGCTATTCTTAAAAACCAAAATTCCACCCTCCCCCTCCCCCGTCCCCTCAGCCCACCGCGCACACCGAGAGAAAAAAATCCCTTGCATTTTCAGTTTCAGGTTGTTTTTTTTTTTTATTTTTATTTTTTCCTTATATTTAGACGTTTTGTATTAGATCTATGTATAAGTAAACCATCTTAAATGAATGAAAGCAGGCTACAAGTAAGAAAGAAATATTACTATTGTAAATCTGTATCAGTCCTCACAAGCCGATGATGAAAACTGTAATACTAAAGCGAACACACACAACTGACGCTAAAAATTACGTGTCTGAGGCGAAAAAAAAAAGAAAAAAAAAGATGTGTCTAATAGTCTAATAGTACTTAACATTCCGGCTGCTTTTAAATTAAAAAAAAATTGTAATCCCAAATTTATTCCAGCTTTACCTAAAAGCCCAAAACTCCTCAAAATCACGCTGATGAAAAAAAAAACTTACATTGAAACATCATTTAATTACACATTTGTATTTTCAGGTGTTTCTTGAACAGATAAATTGTAATTAGATTTTTTTTTTGTATTAGATCTATGAATAAGTAAACCGTCTTAAATCAATAAAATGATATTGTAAATACTAAAGCGAACATGCATGGTAAACTGGCGCTGTAAATTGTATGTATGGGGCGAAAAAAAAATTGGAGAACATTAAGTAACAAAAACACTTTCACTTGCAAAGAGAGTGACTTGAGACGAATAGGATTTACATGTTGATTAATTTAACATATTTGTGTAAATTATGTGCATGATATTGTGCTTATGCACTTATGTTTTTTTGTGTGACTTTTTGGGCTTTAAATTAAAAAAAAAAAATTGCGAGTCGATGTATGCTTTGATTTAGCCTTTTATAAGTAAAATTAATACACCAAGACCAACATTATAGCCTGACGGGTAGGAACATTATACCAAGACCAACAATATAGCCTGACGGGTGGGAACATACAACACCAGAAAAAGTAATACACCAAGACCAACATTATAGCCAGACGGGTGGGAACATACAACACCAGAAAAAGTAATACACCAAGACCAACATTATAGCCAGACGGGTGGGAACATACAACACCAGGAAAAGTAATACACCAAGACCAACAATATAGCCTGACGGGTAGGAACATACAACACCACACTCATTTCATTACGGACATTATACACTACAGTAAGCAGAAAAACACGCAGTTAGCAATACTAAGTATAGACCAACAAAAAGCTTTTGATAGAGTAGAGTATAATTGGCTAATAAAAAAATAGACGCATACAAGTTAGGGCCCTATTTTAAAACGTGGATCACAACATTATACACTAATGCTCAAAATCATCTAATTATAAACAACACCATTACCAACCCAATACAAATCGAGAAATCCGTTAGGCAAGGATGTCCACTATCCCCTTTATTGTATATACTTATCATAGAACCATTATTAGAATTCATAAGGCAGAAAAAAACTCATTAAAGGATTGCAGATACCCAACACAATACCTAGTAAAATGCTTGCATACGCTAATGACACAACTTTCTTACTTTAGACAGAAAAAGAAATTAAAACAATTATAGACACGTTCTTAGAGTTTGGGAAAGCTAGAGGAAGTAGAATAAATACAGACAAACAATAATGGGGGTAGGTAAATGGACTGGGAAAACAAATTACAACGTACCCATTAGAGTGACTGACAAACTAAAACTGTACAGCATAACATATACTGATGACCTAAACAAGGAGGACAAAGAAACGTGGACAAAACTAACAGGAAAAATATAACTGGTCGTGAGTACCCGCTAAAGACCAATAGAAAAAAAAAAAAAACTTACCTCGAAATTCCCAGCCCTATTCCTGTAGCAACTCTCTGTCATTGGTAGTAAATATTATGGTGTCAAAGTTCAGTAGGGACGTCGTTAAAAGTTTGCTGATGACGGCAGTAACAGTTCGGTAGTGGCGATGGTACACATTCAGATGTGACGACGATAACTACTATCTTGTGACGACAATGAAAGTATCAGGTAATAAACACCTTATATGGTAAACATTTACCCTTAAACAATACCAGTGACTGTGACAAGTCTCAGGAAATAAACACCTTATATGTAAACATTTACGCTTAAACAATACCTGCGACTGTGGCTAGTCTCAGGCAATAAACACCTTATATGGTAAACATTTACCCTTAAACAATACCAACGACTGTGGCAAGTCCCGGTAAATTGCGATCGCTACAGTGGTTGATGTTTTTGTACGGCCCGTCTATTTCTAAGTTCTTCTTGTTTTTACTGGCCACCAGCGGTTAAGGTCGACTTTAAGAAGTACAAACAACAAACTACACAAAGTTTGGACCACAGTATTAGTGCGGGCCTACACCCGTAATATATTCGCCTAGCCCTCTGTCCAAATCAACCCATCAACTCTCGTTCACACACCTAGTAAACTGAATACCAACATTTGGTCTAAGGCATGGGTCACCAAACTACGGCCCGCGGGCCGGATGTGGCCCGCGAGGTCATTTTATCCGGCCCGCGACGATCTTTTTGTCCATTGAATAAATGTTTGTTGGAGCTGGCTGAAGAGCTTTGCACAGAAAATTCAAAACTATTTGAAAATGTAGCTTCGTGTTGCATATATTGGTTAAAACATAGTGACCTCCGGCTGCAGATTCAATAGCGGTTTTCTGACTTGGATTCAAAGGCAGAAGAAGTGAGACTATTTCAAAACCCACTTGAAGCAAATGTGGCCAGTTGCAAAGATAAACTGCAGCTGGAGGTCATTGAATTGCAAGAAAATGACTTCCTTAGAGACATGTTCAAAGAAGGGCAGATAGGTTTTCATACGTTTTTGCACAAGGACGACTTTCCTAATATTAAAACTTTTGCATCAAAGTACCTTTCAAATTTTCGAACAACATACCTGTGTGAACAAACATTTTCAAGAATGAAATACGTGAAGAACAATTTGAGAGCAAACGAGGACCTCGGGTGGGTGGGGGGTGGACACTTGAAAATTGCATATATTTCTGTATACATTATATTTCATTAGGGGCGGGGGGGGGGGGGGGGCGGTAGACGTTCTTCGGGAGGGGGGGGGGCGCCACGACCCTGAAGAGATGCCTTAAAGAAACTCTGGCCCCCGAACTAATATTTGATAGTTAATGCGGCCCTCGGGCTAAAAAGTTTGGAGACCCCTGAGTCTAAGGGGAATAACACAACAACGTGGGACGGAACACAACTCACATACTCACCATAAACAATGACTTACCAAGCCTTAACCCCACACGTAACAATAACAATATTCACGTCCACCCCTGAAATAACAATACACGTGAAGAAAACACGTCCACTCCCTCCCCTACCCAGCAACAGAAAATAATAGAACCACACATCAATCATACAACACATAAGAACATTACAGACTTATTCTCTAGCTGTAATATCTGCTATATCTGTAATGGTAAACTGGGCACAACTCTATAACACAAGTCAGCTCTGACTATTATCAATACGGTTTCTTAGTATTTATGTGTGCCTTTAACTTGTAAAAGAATATCACGTTTAAAAACAAATCTATTAGCACGATTTTATGCACAAGTTCTAGGGGTAAAAAAAGAAGCCGTTCATGTAGTACAAAATAATATCACATGTAAATAAAAATACACATCTTTTCGCATGATTTGTATATACAAGTTCTAGCTTTATTGGTCTATCCCCACCTACTTCAAAACTAAATTAATCGTTACGCGCTTTTAAAAAGCATGATACAAAGATTTTGACAATAAACAATATACATAGAAATTAGCGTGAATTAGATAACGCATTATTTTTAAGAAAGACAGGTAAGTATAACTTATTAAAAAAAGTAATTCTAAGATATATAGCTGATAAGAAAGTGTAAAATATTTAAATTGCTCATATTGATTTACAACAAACTTGTGTAAATCTACGTAAATTCATTCATAATTCATAAGTATAATAACACCGATGAATTATAGTTTACTCATTAAGTAAAAAAAAATATTTCTATTCCGAATTTGACAAAATATAGGGTCCCATTGCTAAACCGCAGCTTTGTGATTTGCCATAGTTCGCAGAATAGAAATTCATTGACAAAGTTATGTTTAGTTTAAGATAACTCTTATGTTTTTTTTTCATATCAGGGGAATTAATCAAATATCAGTACATTAATTTATGAAAACGGAAAAAAGAAAATAATTTAAAATATACTATACTACTTTTAATCACAAAAATTAAACAAAATAATATAATTTAAAATATTAATAGAAATGACATTTTTTATAGAACTGCATTTAAATAAATTGATCTAACTCCTAAAATAAAACCTTCGTCAAATTAAAAAACTTAATCTAACATATTTTATTTTTATGATAATATACCGTTTGCTTAACAAAACTGACAATGTTCAAATTTTTTTTTTAAAACAAATTGAATGGTTTTAATTTAGATCTAAAAATGAAATTCAAATTAAAGATTAAAACGTTCGCCAGCTTCTCAAGCTTCATAATAGGAAATTTCAATTGGAAATTAAAATTTTAATTTTAAAGACTTAAGCATTAACTTAAATTAATTGGATATATATTGTATGAGCGTGTTTTTTTTATTGTTTATGTATTTCATAACAGTTATTATGTATGTATTCTATTTATTATATTATTTCATTCAACTTATAGTATCGACTACACATACATTATTATATGTGCCGAACCCTGATCTACATTGAATGTAAATCTTTATATTTTTGAATCACCTACTGATTTTAATGCTCTTTTAAAGATTTTTTTTAACATAATGATGTTTACATGTAATCACAAAAACAATATTCAGAGAGTTTTACTGGTTTTAAAGTCGCGATTCTGAATGTAAAATATCAAATATAATTATTCTTTATGTGAGGTTTGCTTCTTTTCATTTTGTGGAGGCAGTTTTACTAGTATCTGTAGTGTGTGTATATTGTTGTAACTAAACTTACACGATGTATTTTGTTAATTCATTAAGGACATCTGTACGTGCTTATCATCTTGACCAGGGGTCTCCAAACTTTTCAGCCCGAGGGCCGCATTAACTACCAAATATCAGTTCGGGGGCCAGTTTCTTTCAGGCATCTCTTTGGGGTGGCTGACCCCCCCCCCCCCCCACACACACACCTTCCCCGAAGAAAGTCTACCCCCCCCCCCCCCTCAATGAATTATAATTTATATAAAAATATATACAAATTTAATTTGTAAAATATTTTTCTTATTTGCTTGTCCAACCAAGCCTTTCTTTATGCCACTCATGTACTTTCCTCCATCAATTCTTAGGTAACTGAGGTTAGTCCAGTCCAAGTTATAATCAGCAAATGTTTTTTTTTTACTAATTGAAGATGTCCTCTCCGGTAACAGTGCAATAAATGTTTTATAGGGAAGTAAGCTGTTGCATTATGTTCATGTCTTCTTCCACGCCTCTAATGAACACAAGCAGTTGAGACTCATCCATTGCAATTGAAAAATGGCGACACTTGCTTGTATTGTTTGCTAATTGAGTCACACTGTTTTCACCAATTTCTACAACATGGCGGGCAACGGTGTTTGCACACAAAGCTTTATTTTCAAATTGTTTTGAATTTTCGGGCATAGTCCCTCAGTCACCTCCAACAATCATTATATTTCCGTGGATAAAATAATCTCCGCGGGCCGGATGAGAAGACCTCGCGGGCCGCATCCGGCCCGCGGGCCGTAGTTTGGAGACCCCTGAATTCTTGACTAATACTAACGTTCTTGAAGTTGTGTGTTTTTTTTTCGGTACATTTTTTCAACTTTCTCTCCAACCCATATTTATAATTGTATAGAGTTTTTAACACAATCCACCTAAAAATTGGTGCATCCGTACAAGATGCCTTTGTAGAATGTTCTAGATCAGCTGACAAGCAATGGGCCTGCAGTTTCCCTTCTTGCTTGTATTGACATTTGAAAGATAAGCAAAATCGTATCCTACTGGGCTCACTTTAGGTAATAATTACCCTACGTTTATAGACTGTTCTTAAAGCCCAAAGTTAATAGGCATTCCGTATAAAAGAGGCATGGCTGATTTAAGCCTGTCTACTCAAGCAAAGATTGTGAATTAAGATCGATCTCTAGGTGGTTGACGGTCTATATCCAGCAGGAATAACATAAACGACAGATGTTTAGACGCTAAAGTGGACAGACCTTATGACAAAAAAGTGCCTCGCACACGCCCGGCGCTGAGCTAGGCGCCGATAAATAAGACAAGAAGTAGCCTATATATCTACTTGCGATGAGTTATTACAAATGTCATATTTAGGGTGATATTAAATTCATAGTTTCAGTAATGTGTTTGCTGCCTTTGTTTGTGTGTGGGTGTGTGTCTGTTTGATTTAAATTTTATTTAATTATCGTCTGAAAAAGGCGCCACTATCCTTAAAATAGTCGTAGGAGCAGGGGTTTCCTCCCCCCCCCCCCCCCCCCCGCTACCTCCCCTTTAATCTAAATACAAATTGAGATACATACCCAACTATTCGCACGATTTGTATATACATGTTCTAGCTATCCTCGTCTACCCCACCCACTGACTTAATCATTAATCATTTAAACACGTGAGGGTGGCCTTGGGAATACCGCAAAGGGCAATAAACGTTTTTCCAAAAGAAAATTTCTGACGAAAAAAATCTGACAATGATAATAGTTATCAAAAATGAAAAAAAAACACATTTTAAATCGAACATTAAATAAACGAAGAACGGCGGACAACAAAACAAACGATAGAACATTACGTCTAAACTATTCCGTATAAAATGAATAGGAAAATTAAACAAAGCAAACATGAATAATAGCTACTCTTGCCATCATTTGACGTAATTATTCCATATACACTCAACACTCTTATTAAATAAAATGAAATGGTTCAGACTCATATCTCTGTGCTGCTCTCACATATTAAGAAAAAGACTTATATTAAAATTATATTCTTTAGATGAATAAAGGGGAATACATTTACATTTTATAAGGGAAACAACTTACACATTCTTTTGTTGATTAACGTGTACCTAAACATTACACAAATCGTAACATCTATTACATTATTATATTAATTTTCTAAGATATATATCATTTAAGAGATAAGTTTCGATATAAAAATTTAACAAAACTATGTTTGTATTTTAAAACCTAAGAACCATTTAAAGATTTTATATAAATTGTTATATAGTGTGCGCCTGATCTTTAGTAAACGTTTGGCAAGTTGTGCTTATTTGCATTGAAATTATTTCATTTAAGTAAAAAAAAAAAAAAAAATGATCCTGAATATTTCATGCCGTCAGGCGTCAAGCCTTGTTAACAACAAACAGACCGAGATGCCGTACACCAACGAAGATTATTTGCCTAGCTGTGAAGAACTTACTGTACCCGAATTAGACATCGTCAGCGGCGTTCAGAACAGCTGCACATCATTTAGGAAAATACTGCGACAATGTATCTAAGGAATTCATGCTGTGTAAAGCAGAGGAAAAAAACCCAAGAAAATGTTTGAATGAAGGAAAAGAAGTGACAAGATGTGCATTTGATTTTTTTCCAAAGCATTAAGAAGTCTAGTTATGCTGAGTTCAGCCAGTACATGCAGTGTATTGACCATTCTGGACATTTGATGGAGTTTAAAAATTGCCGCAAGACGCAAGCTGTTTTTGATGAATGTGTGAAAGAAAATCTTGGACAGGAGAGACCTGAGTTAGGTTACTTCACTAAAGTTAGGCTCCACAAAACGGACCGGCCCAAGCCCACACCAGTCCTTCTCATCTTACCAGAGCCTACCCCTAGTACACCTGATGTCCAAACAGACCCTTCAAAGAAAGTCGGCACATTATTGTCATTAAAAAAATATGTAAAAAATTGTATTAGAATAATAATGAGGTTATGAAGATATTACTTAATCAAATGATGTGAGGTTTTAAGTTCAAGTTTCTGGTTAGTTAATTAAGGCGAGCTGTAATAGAGAAGGTTGTAAAATGTAATTGTGTGACCGTTTATTGTGTTGATAAACAAGATGTTACATTGACTTTTGTGTCATATAATGACATAGGCAGTTTATGAATTAAACTATTAAACCAGTTAAACAAAAAAAAAAAAAAAAAAAAAAAAAAAAAAAAAAAAAAAAAAAGTATTTATTGTCTTGTGAGAATTTATATACAGAAAATTAAACCGATAGTCAAAATTAAAATTCGAAATCTACAGTGTATGATTTAGAAGCATAATTTATTTATTTACTAAAAGAAAAGTTAAAGAAGTCACTGTAAATAAATTGTATTTCTTTTTTTTTCGCTTCTTGTATATAACTAATTTATTTTTTTTATTTTTTTTCCCTCAAAGAAACGCAAATCAGCGTACTGTAAATATGTTGTATTTCCACCTTCTTCCTGTATATAATTAACATATGTACCTATTCATTCCAAATTTATGTAAACAATTTTACTATAAACATGATGTATTTTGTTTTATAAAAAATAAAATTATTTTTAAAAAAATGTGAGAATTGATACAGATTTACAATAGTAATACTTCTTTCTTACTTGTAGCTTACTTTCATTCATTTAAGATGGTTTACTTATACATTTATACATTACATGTCTGAGGCGAAAAACAATATTTTTGGGAAATAAAAAGTCAAATCAAATGTTAATGTTAAAATTAGATGTCAACATGTAAACAGAATATACAAGAAACTGGGAAACACATTTATTTAGATTATAATTTAGTACACACAGCAAATCAAACACAAGCGAAAATATAAAAAATCACCAATCAAATAGACACAACAAATAATTCAATCACACTTAACTAACAAGACTAGACAAAGAACAGAAGACGAAAAAAGACATGTAGCAACGGCTATTTAAAGATCTATATAGAAATATAGGTAGAAAATCAGATTTTATTCTAAAAATACTCTGATATCGAGTTAAAAGAAATATTTCAAGAAAAATTAAAACATAGCCAAGACATAGTAGTTAATAAACGTATACATGTCTAAAAATATATGAGTGTTACTTAACCTTTTTCCTTACTATGAATTTTTAGGTATGTAAGTTGCACAATTCTAACTTTTGTTTTGCATTTGATCAATGTATTATTTCTTTAATATTCTTTCAAACATTACCGAATACCTATTTATTAATTTATTTCTGAAGGTGTTTGTCTTATGTTACTTTGATTTCCTCTTTTTCTGTCAGACTGTCTGTATAAGGTCACCAAACAATAGTACATTACATAGGCACACATCAATCATACCAAACAATACAACATTATATACCGATTCCTAATCTGTCAAAGAGTGATGTCATTTTGGATATCCATACCTTATAGTAGGTCTGTTTCAGATCGAAGGAAAGCACATAGGTGGTGACCTTTGTGTGGAAACAACCAGTGATTTCCTTTATCAACTGAAGAACGGAGTCCATTGGCTGCCGTCCCCACCAAAAGCCCGCTTGACACGAGTCTATCAGTCTGTTATTTGACAAAAACCAAAACAAGCGGGCATTGACCAGCCTTTCCAAGAGCTTGCTGATGTTAGAGCAGAGGGAGAACGGTCTGTAGCTCTCAGGTGAGCCCACCTCCACAATTTTACACCTGCTGGCAAGTTCGACACACGTCTGTGATTGGTTCATTGCAAGTATAAAACTAAGGTAACGACCACTAAGATATTAAAAAATAAAGCGAAACTTCCATCCGATTGCAAACATTATCGTTTAAACATGTTCTCTCCTACAACGAAAAAGTATCAATAGTCCCCACCGTTGGAGATGAGAAGTTGACCGAATCAATGATACTTATGATTATATGTTTTTATATTAGATTGAATATAGTGATCCCTGAAATCTGAATAATCTCTTGTTTGTCATGGGAAATAACTTTGGATAAAATTATTTTATCGAAAAATATATTACAAAAACAAACAAAATGTAAGTGTACAGCATATAATTAAAAAAAAAATATAACATCTACATCTTTTTCTAAAAAAATATATATTTTTGTTTTTTAATGGTTATTTCATTGTAACTTGATAATGTAGTTAAACACACAGAGCCGTAGCGACCCTTCCCGGCGCCCGGGGACAAACTTTTCAATTCCCCCCCCCCCCCCTAGAGATTTCGATTTGCACCCTCCCCTCAAACTTCCGATTTGCACCCCCCTCAACCTTTCAATTTATTTTTCCAACCCTTTTTGGCGCCCCTTAAGGTCGGCGCCCGAGGACATATGCCCCCCCCCCCCCCCCCACCGCGCTACGCTACTGTAATCACACAGACTTTTAATTTATTACATATGTATTTATTTATACATTAATTTAAAACAGGTGCCATTCAAGAAAATGCATTACATCGCTAGTACCTATTTTTCACATAGATAATTTTAATTTATTGTACATCTTTTTATTTATACAGTGATTTTTAACTTTAATATGCGGGGAGATAAAAGCAAAATGTCAACGCTAAATTTTATTTTTCTCTCTACATCCAATGTATAAATCCCTATATTCTCATTATCATTCATAGTTTCTCTTAATCAGTGCGTGCATTTAATATGCTGTTGTGTTGCCTAACAATGAATGTACAGGCCTATAGATATAATTTGTTTTTTCTCAAAGGTATTGGTAGCCTATTTTATTTTAAATCTGTCGGATCTTTAGCTATTCAGTTATATTTCTGCCACTCATATCTTTCAACGTGTAGTAAAGCACATAGCGTTATGACAATAACTATTTTATAAAATATTTTTCTCAAACAAGTATGACATTAAAATATATAGGCCTATAATTCACGTGTAAGAGGTACCGACGGCTAATTATTTATGTCCGCCGACAACTTTGAAAGCCAGCCGTTCATCTTGTGCAAAAGAATATCATAACTGTATACAAAAGGAGATACGTACCTAACTTTTGGCACGCTTTGTTTATAAATGTTCTAGCTATCCTCTCTATCTCCAACAGCTTCAAGACTGTATTAATTAAAATTTTAACACGAGCGTCCAGACTAGGGGATTAGTAACGAAGGGGGGGGGGGGGGGGGGAGGAAGAAATAAAAGGTTTTACAAAATATATATATATATTTCTGATACAAAGATTTTGACAATAATGAAACGTTTTTTTTTCCAAAAGCAAAAGCATTTATATTTTATAACATGATTTTGACAATCTACTAAAATGTAACTTAATAACGAAATATATATATATATAAATATTGTTTCTTTAACTATGTATCACATAATAACATATTACTGCTAGGATAACAGCTGCTACAAATGTGTAAGCTATTTAAATTCCAGTTTGCAAGCGTAATCATATTCTTTTGAAATCGTTGCTAAGTCCACGAGTCTACTTTACGACAACCCTCAACCCCCATCCCCCACGCCCAAAAAAAATTAAAGTGCATCCCCCTCCCCCTCCCCCGCCCCCTCCCCTGGAGAAAAAAAACTAGAAACAAACACTGAAACAAACCCAACAATTCTTGTGAAGTTGGGCTCTACGCAGATCTCACAAGCTGAGTTCTAGAACGGAACTTACCTATTTTAACATGACTGTATTTAGTTGTAAAATGTCTATATTGTGTGATTATGTCACGATTTTTTTGTTTTTGAGAAATAAAAGTTTACAAATGTTGTAGATTCCAGCCTACAATTGTTATATAGTTATATACGAATCCTTTAGGCAGTGGCGTAGCTAGGATTTTGATTTTTGGGCCCCTATGCAAAAAGTGTTAGTGGGCCCCTCAGAGGCGTAGCGACCCTTCCCGGTGACCGGGGTACAAACTTTCGATCTGCACCCCCCCTCTCTCAGACTTTCGATTTGCACCCCCCCCCTTCAAACTTTCGAAAAAGGGCCCGTATTTGCCTTGGGCCCCTATGCCTTGCTTACGCTAGCTTTACGGTAGCTACGCCACTGCCTTTAGGATAGGTGAAAGATATGAAAAAGACATTTAGTAGATGATTAATTACACCTTCCCAATATCCATCTATAAAGGCTAATAATAAAAAATGTACCTACTTTTCTTCGGGAAATGAGACATTAAATTACACGAAACAAAAACAAATATTTAATGATAGTGTGTAAATCTGATACCCGTATTACCATGCATTCACTGACATTCGATGTGGGAATCTTAATTTACTTGATGCATAAAGAAGCAATGTAACAATTGAATGTGTTCCTAGTTCGTCATGCATTACATTGTTTTTATAAAATATATTTTTTTATTTACTTCTGAAGTCCCGGAAATGCATCTAGTCTTATTACAATAATATGTAGGTCAGTGACATACTTTAACATTTCTGTTTTTATCTCATGGTATAAAATGTTATCAAAAAGAAAAGTTAATTTTATACTACGATACTTCACTTTATAGTATTTCATTTCTTGGTAACCAAATTGTAGCATTACTAAACAAGGGAAACAACTTTCACCATGTTTTGTTGATTAAAGTCTACCTAAGAAGTACAAAACAATTGCACATAAATCGAATTACTGTTTTAATTTTCTGATAGTAACAAATAATCTATAATGTAATATTCAAGAAATAACATTCATTATAAAAATTTATTAAATTGCGTTAATATTTACAAATCATCAGAACCCTTTAAATATGTTATTTACTTTGTTATATCATTTATGACTGACATTGTCAACCGCTTAGTATTATTGATTATTGGAATATATTTTTTTTTCACGTTTTACAAATGTTTGACCTAAAACCACTGTTTACCACCAAATATTATCTTTTTTTCCGCCTTTAACTTTTCGATAAAATACTAGCTGGTTTACTATATATATCCGATGAACTTTTGACAAACACAACGTGTAATCTTAGGTTTTAAATAATACTGATTTATATGGTATATATTCTCATGTACTTAATGAGTAGACTATTCATACAGCTTTCTTTGATTTTTTTTCTCAAATTATCACTATTCGATTGCAATAACATATTAATCAATTAAATATGGCTAACAGAGAGTTGAGCATGATTATTTTATTCATTTAACAAGTTGGATTATAACAAAAAAATTATACAGATACAAAGCAAATATAGGCGATACTATGCATTTTTAAAAATCTTAATATAATCATCAAATAAATATTTATCTCAATTTCTTATTATTTAAAGAAAATACTAGGTATGAAATTTTTTGACGTATTTCTGTCGGTTTTAGTGTAAAAAAGTGTTACGTTCAAAATTAATTAATTTATTAATGACTTCAAAACAAGTAATTAATGAACAAAAAAATGTCAGAATTATTACTTTAACATAAAACACTTAAGTAAGCTTACGTTCAGACGACTTTAGACTACGGAAAATGCTGTTGGTGGTGTCGGCCAAATGTAGGGTGAAGGCGAATGGCGGAGTAGCTTTAATTTGTTCACTTATTCACTGTTAATGCCATGGTAGGCTCTTTCGATCACTTTATTCCACTACTCGTTTTACTATGATCGTTTAATTTTAGCAGAGTTATTTAATATACAATATAGTGACCCACCGTATTCTTTATATTTATAAAACGTATAGTTATATAATTTAACATATATTTCATTGGAGTCTAAATCTAACCGGAAGCGTTAATCTGGAAGATGATCTTTATCTTTGACTTTTTATGGAATTAAAAAAAAAACTATAATGGACATTTAACCTTTAACTGGAACTGGATATTGAATTGAAAAAGGAAATTATATCAACATTTAAAATTTAATCAAAACATTATCTTACATCGGAAACTGACGTTCTTTTTCCCTGGGGTGGTGTATTTTCCAAAACAAAAACATGTCAACGCAATCAGAACCAGAAATCCAGGTCGGAATAAAATAATTTCATCTCTTATACCAATGACCGCAGCATTTTCATTTACACAGCCAAACCAACAATCATCGCACAATACATAACATTGAACTACAAGGACAACATAATAGAAAATCAGAGAGCCACCCCAGACAGAGAGCAAACATGTCAACACTGCACATCCCCACACCACTGGACAACCCACTGCTAGCTAAGTCACCTCAACAGAAAACCCCTACACCAATGGACAACCCACTGCTAGCTAAGTCACCTCAACAGAAAACCCCTACACCACTAGACAACCCACTGCTAGCTAAGTCACCTCAACAGAAAACCCCTACACCACACCACTGGACAACCCACTGCTAGCTAAGTCACCTCAACAGAAAACCTCTACACCACTGGACAACCCACTGCTAGCTAAGTCACCTCAACAGAAAACCCCTACACCACTAGACAACCCACTGCTAGCTAAGTCACCTCAACAGAAAACCCCTACACCACACCACTGGACAACCCACTGCTAGCTAAGTCACCTCAACAGAAAACCCCTACACCACTGGACAACCCACTGCTAGCTAAGTCACCTCAACAGAAAACCCCTACACCACTGGACAACCCACTGCTAGCTAAGTCACCTCAACAGAAAACCTCTACACCACTGGACAACCCACTGCTAGCTAAGTCACCTCAACAGAAAACCCCTACACCACTGGACAACCCACTGCTAGCTAAGTCACCTTAACAGAAAACCCCTACACCACTGGACAACCCACTGCTAGCTAAGTCACCTCAACAGAAAACCTCTACACCACTGGACAACCCACTGCTAGCTAAGTCACCTCAACAGAAAACCCCTACACCACTGGACAACCCACTGCTAGCTAAGTCACCTCAACAGAAAACCTCTACACCACTGGACAACCCACTGCTAGCTAAGTCACCTCAACAGAAAACTACTACACCACTGGACAACCCACTGCTAGCTAAGTCACCTTAACAGAAAACCCCTACACCACTGGACAACCCACTGCTAGCTAAGTCACCTCAACAGAAAACCACTACACCACTGGACAACCCACTGCTAGCTAAGTCACCTCAACAGAAAACCACTACACCACTGGACAACCCACTGCTAGCTAAGTCACCTCAACAGAAAACCTCTACACCACTGGACAACCCACTGCTAGCTAAGTCACCTCAACAGAAAACCCCTACATCAGCACCACACTCAGCAGAAGACAGAACAACATCAATAGCAACAATAATCAAAATACAGCCAGCTATATCCACTCCAACCCTGGACACTCTCCACCTATGGTCACGAAGACGGTTTATAAAAGGATTCGTCCATAAATGGCGTCAGGCTCGTATGAGGAAGGGGTCTGTAATTTTGTGACGGTGTGTGATGAGGGGTGTGACGTCACACATTTTCACTTCTAAAAAAAGCTTTGTTAGAAAACGAGTTTTAGCCGTTATTTTGCGTTTTAGAAAACTGTTTTAATAAACTGTAATAGGAATTGATTAAAATACTCCATTTTTGACAGAGTTCAGAAAAAGATTTTGGAAAAAATGCTATTGCAATTTTATTTTGATGGAAGTTGTAGGCTGAGGTGTTACGTCATTTTAGGGGATAGGGTCTGGCTTTTTGTGACGATGTGTGGCGGAGGGGAGGGGGTGGATGATGTAAAAATCGTCCGAAAAAGTGTAATGTTTTTTATATATAACCCCATACAATCCAAGAAGTATTTGTGCCTTTGTGTTTGCATGCCTCTAGATAACACTTAAGACACGCCTTGGATTAGTGATGGTATAACTCAATATCTTGGCAAATTGCATTGATTTATGTGGTGTATGTTTCACCAAATTGTATCTATTTTATTTTGGAAAGTGTGGTGAGAATAATTATGTTAATTATCAAATGTGTTGTTTGGTGTTGTAATACAATCTACTCGAATATCGTCTTTTAGTTTTTACTCATGGGAAATAACTTTTAAAAATTATTTTACAAACACTAATAAAATATGTGTATACTACATTCTAAATTGTTTTTTTTTAATATAAATTATATATAAATGTTTTTTAAAAAAAAAGCTAAATCCGCCCTGCTCAAGGTGACAGTGATTTCCATTGCTTTATAGAACTGAAGCGAAACTAAAATACATCTTGCCAGATGTGAACCATAGTCATCCAATTATTCGATTTTAACAAAATAAACAAACACCGTATTTTCATGGCTGTGTGAATGATATTAAATTGAATGTGAACCAATAAAAGTACATCGGCTCTTTACAATTGCTGATCTAGCTAACTGAAACAAGCTAACTAGTTTTTAGACATAGGGCCTATTTAGAATAGGACACATAATAAACATATGTTTAATGTATATATTATAAACATGCACGGTTTCGTTTATTTATGTAGATTTATGCATGTATATGGACAACCTTATAAAAGGAAATAAAATAAAACATACTGATGTAATCGATACACGACACACATTGTGAAATTCATTAAAAGCAAACTGAGCAGACGCGATTATTTAATACGGTTATGTATAAATAAATATTCTACTACTTCAACATATTACATTTGTGTATGTACCACATTCATATGGAAATGTGTCGGACAAGATGAAATAGAATAGAAGATTATAAATAGCACTTTGCTAAAAGAAGTCATCTAGTTATTTCCCTTTAGTTAGGGGAAACAACAACTCTTACAACATTTAAAATCGATAGATGAAGAACACCAATTGATGGAACACATTTTTATTGATAGAGATTTAAAAGTAAAAATTATTTTTCTTTTATTAAAATGTTGTTTTGTTTATTTTTTGTAATATGTAAATACAATTTTAAACAATCCAAATAAAAACGCCATATCTTTATATAAAAAAATGTTCTTATTAGTGACTGAAAAAGTATTTTATATTCAGTTCATCAGAAATGTCAGTTGAGCAAATATTTGTTTCCTTACAACATTAAATATTTGTCATTAACAAAATATCCAAGAACGAGTTTTAGGTTACTAGATCTACGTTTTTGAAAGGTTAGGAAGTTAAAGTCACATGTCTATTCAATTATGCTCCTACCGAATAATATAACATACTACACATGAACTCAAGTAATGCTAAAAGTGGACTATCGTATCACATGCTTGCTTACGAATACGCTTTCTATTTTTTTAGATCCTTACTCTTTTATTTATTGTTATATAAACAAAAATTGCATGCATGTAATAATATATTAAATAACATGGTAAACGTGTGTTCACTCTACAACGGATGTTGCACATAAAGATTGTTTTTAATCACACATTAGGTTTTGTTATGATTTAAAAACATAACACCAAGAAGATTTTTGAAAGTATGTTTGCATTCCAAACCTGAGCATTAATAAGAAACATATAGTACATGATCTATAGAAATAGCTAATAATTTCTTGAGCCTAAATTGATTTAAAACAAACTCTGATTACTGTGTCTGATGTCAAACTATAAATGAAACGCCATATAAAATATTATATTTTAAACTGAGATATAATACCAAGCTATTGTAGAACAACGTTAAAAATATGATATAAATGATGCTCCTTATCTATACACGAAATGCAAAGATTGTAAACACTATAATCGTCAAGATCCCAGAGTCGAAAATAGATAATTTAAATCAAGTTATGTGGTGAGGCTGTTAATGGAACCCCCACAGTTTTGTCACAAAGTTTACCAAATGAATGATATTGAGAAAGATTACTACGAGTTGATGTATGCTTTGATTGTACTTCTAGAGCTCAAGTCGAAAAATGTTGGGTCATTCACATGAAGAGGAAGAGACAGCAGATTTAATACTGGAGGTCAGATATGAGATCAAGGAAGTCTAACATAAACGTCAATATCTTGTTATTTTGCTTTCAAGTTTCAGAAAAGTTAACAGATGTCACTATATAGGTAACTTATGCTTCAAGAGCTGCCTATACATCAATCAATTAAAGTACAGGACTAAAAGTGTGTTATTGGCATTAAAATATATCAACAACAATCAGAAGCGATGGAGAAAATGTTACATCTAACCCAGACTATAGCTGTTTTTGTAACGAAAAAAAATATCACGAAGAGCGAAAGCAAAAAAGAGAAGAATCGAGAAGTATTAAATCAAACAATAATAGTGTCAAAAAATGTGACATAATGGGTAAATTTAAATCTACCCAAGAACATTTTAAATCAAACATTAAATAAGTGAAGAATGGCAGACAATAAAATAAACAATAAACATAACCTCGAAAATACTCGATATTAAACTAATAGGAAAATAAAACAAAATAAGCATGAATTATACTGTTGCGATTGTCACACTTTTAAAATGAAATAAAACTGATCTGACTAAAGTCCCTGTGCTAAGGTGGACGATTAAGAGAAAGACATTATTAGAATGGTATTGCTTGGATGTGATAAATAAAGGGGACTTAATTTAATTTACATTTTATAAGGGAAACAGCTCTCCAATGCTTTTGTTGATTAAAGTCTACCTAAGCAGTACAAAAACAATATACAACTATTATATGTTTATAATACTTTTCTAATAACAAATTATGCATTCGTAAATGTCTTTAAATAGAAAAGTTTCTATATATATAAATGTATATAATTTTTTTTTGTATTTAAAATCATAAGAACCATATAAATATGTTATATATTTTGTTATATATTTTAAGCGTGATATAAATTTCCCGTTTGTTGTATCATTTTCGTCGTCAATTATTCAATTTTTGAAAACGTTCTGTAAGCATTCTGCTTACAAATATTAAAAAACAAGGAACAACTTGTTCACGAAAAATCACAAAACATCTACTAAAAGTGAGTGCAAAAACTCTCAACCCCATTATACAGCCGAATTCAATGGTGTAGGGAATACGCTCTAACAGACACAATAGACACCTTCCGGAACCTACACCTCAAAACCATCACACCCAAAGCCAGGGAAATAACATACAGACTCATCTACAATTCAACTCACCTAGCAAAACAACAGAAACCCTTTTGCCCACTATGCAGACAAAACACACCCGAAACGGAAAACACATCTATTTAGAATGTCCCTCCATACAAAACATGAAAAAGATGATAGAAACCAAAATAACAAAATACGAGACATTTAACATTGATTTAGTTATAACTCTAAACAAAATCCCTAAACAAAGAGACAGGACGGACCTAGAGCAAAAAGCAAGGACGGTAGGTATCTATAAACAGACTATTTGGAACAGTAGAACAAAAGCAAAACACGACAAGGTACAGTTCACGGGACACTTATTAGACTTGATTTTATCGTAGACGACTCGACAATGACAGCACTCAAACACATATACCATAATTAGCAACACCACAACGCAAATAACATATTACACTGCATTGGCCACCTGGCCCGCCTAATCTAACAGACACATCCCCTTTCATCACAACCTCGCCGCCCCCCGCCCCTAAACCTCATGACCCCAATATCATTTTACCCCCATTACTGCATCCCCTTCGTCCCCACGACCCCACCCCTGTGTTAAATACTGAAGATGATGTATTATCCAAATAAATTTCTAACAACATTAATTTGACTCCCACCCCCACATCCCCCATGCCCCCACCTTGTTTCGCTCCATGTATTATTTGCCATTCAGTTTCCTATTGTTGCTTAATTGTGTATTGTTTTATGTATAACACTTACAAACAGACATTGTAAAGTTATCAGTTGTCTCTATTTTACTATTATCATATACGTACACAAAAAATACCAAAAAAAATAACAATTCACAGTTTACGGGACAGATTTTAGATTTAATTTTTAGCAGACGACTTGACAAATACAGCACACTAACACACACACTATAAATAGTAACACCTCAGTAGTCAGTTCACACACATCTCAGCCTATTACTCCTGGCTCGCCTTAAACTCAAACTTTCATTCTCCCCATGTCCTGTCAACCATCGCGACCCGCCCCTCACCCTCAGCTTTCATGTCACACAACAACGATCCCGCTGCCTAGCCCGCCTTACCCAAATAACCCCCACCTACACCTCCCCGCCCACCCAACCAACCCCTACCTACACCTCCCCTGCCCACTCAACCAGCCCCCACCTGCACCTCCCGGCCCCACCACTGTTCTTTCCCTTCAATTATGTTTATCCATGTAACATTTCGGCACATTTTGGAAGTTTGGAATTTCGTATTTGAAAGTTTTGTAATTGCATTATTTATTTACATTGCCATACACGGCAAGCTCTGTATTGTGAGCATCAGCTGTCAATAGACATATCGTTATAAATAAACCGGGAGTGATCTCCTCTAAACTTTCTTGAATATTTTTATATAAAATAACAGGGGATGGAAACTCGGGCTATAGACATGATTTTTAATCCATTTTAAATACTTAAAGTTTTAAAAATAGAATAAAATCTCGTAGACAAAAGAATTGCACACCAAGTGAACGCTAAATAAAAAAGTACATAATAGTGCGCAATATTATTAGTACTTTGAAAATTTACATTCGTTTTTTGAGAAATCTGAAGTAGCGTAAATTACTACTTTCGGTCAACGGAAATGACTCAAAATTTAACAGAAGGTAGAACATTAGATCTTTTACTTACATGTGAAATTTCGTTTATCTATCTGAAATAGTACTCAAGTTATAGGCTTTTGAAAAATTCAAAGTAGGTAAAGTACCACTTCCGGTTATCGTAAATCGCTCAAAAGTTGATAGGAATCTACGATTTTGATAAAATACTTATATATGAAATTTCATCAACCTGGCTGTAACGGTACTCAAGTTATCGTGTTTACACACACACACACACAGACAGACACACAGACACGGACAAGATTGCAAAATTATGTTTTTCCGTATCAGTGAGATGTAAAACGTAGAGATTTGTAAAAATCTCGATTTTTTTTGCACGATTATAAGACTTTCTCTATACTTCGTATATAGGCCTACGAGAAAGTAAAAAAATTGAAAACGTAAACGTAATGCATAAATCATCACTAGTAAAGAACGTGGCATCACCTAAACAAAAATGATTTTTATTGGGATTAATGTAAACTGTTTGTGTAAATTATTTGCATATGGTATTGTGCTTATGCAGTTATGTTTGACTTTTTTTAATTAAACGATAAAATGCTAAATATAACATTTTGCATATCACCCCTTATAAGTTAAAGACATCGAATTAATACAAATAAAAGCACTATATCTTGCGGTTCTCGATCAGAGTCAGATCATACTAATATAACATACAATATATATATAAGTGTAAAAACAGTTACATGTTATTTACTTTAATTTAAATAGCAACATCCGCAGCTCAAGGTGACAGTGCTATCCACCGCTATATAGAACTGAGGGGAAACTAAAATACATTTTGCCAAATGTCAACCAAAGTCATCAAATTATTTGATTTTGATCGTAAAACAAATACAAACGATATTATAAACACAAAAGTAACATGGCTGTGTGATTGCTATTAAACTGAATGTGAACCAACACAAATGCATCTTCTATTTAAAGCTGCTGATCTAGCCAGAGGCGTAGCGAGGGGGGGGGGGGAGGGCGGGGGTGCGGATCGCACCGGGTGACACCATTTAGGGGGGTGACGCCATGGCAAAAAAAAATAGCAAAATATATAGAGAAAAAATTGAGGTGGGGGTGCAAATCGAAAGTTTGAGAAGGGGGGGGGGATGCAAATCAAACGTTTGAAGGGGAGGAGGAGCAAATCTAAAATGTGTCCGCGGGAAGGGTCGCTACGCCTCTGGGGGGGGGGGGGGTTGTGACACCATTAAGTGCCGTACCGGGTGACACCCGACCTCGCTACGCCACTGGATCTAGCTAACTGAAACAATGCTTCAGGAGCTGCCTATACATCAATACTTGCAAGTTTACAACTAACCAGTGCTTTATTTAGCCGTAAAAATATATCAGCAACAATCAGAAGAGAATGAGAAAATGTTACATCTAACCCAGACCATAGCTGTTTTTGTAACGACAAAAAAAAAAAAAAAATCATAAAAAAGGAAAAGAAAAAAATAAAAAAAAATAAATACATTAAAAAATAAAAAATAAATGATAATAGTGATCGAAAATGCAATAAATGAACACATTTAAATCCACCCAAAAACATTTTAAATCAAACATTAAATAAACGAAGAACGGCGGACAACAAAACAAACGATAGAACATTACGTCTAATCTACTCCATATTAAATGAATAGGAAAATAAAACAAACCAAACATGTATAATACTGTTGCAATTATTTGACGTAATTATTCCATATACACTCTACACATGTATTAAATAAAATGAAATTGTTCAGACTCATATCTCTGTGCTGCTCTCACAAATTAAGAGACAGACATATTATAATTATATTGTTTCGATGTGATAAATGATCGGGTTTTAATTTACATTCACAAGGGAAACAACTTACGAATTATTTTGTTGATTAACGTATACCTAAACAGTTCAAACATAGTATACATCTTTTACATTATTATTTTAATTTCCTAATACAAACTTTTACGACCGTATATATCATTTAAGAGATAAGTTTCGACATAAAAGTGTAATTAAATTGCTGTTGTATTTAAAAACAAAATAACCATTTAAAGATGGTATATAATTTATTATATACTTTGTGCCTGATCTGTAACTCACGTTCTGTATCCGGTAGGTTCTCCATTAAAACTATTCTATTTATAATTTTAGGTCCGAAGGCAAAGGTTATGTTATGATAAGGTTGAAAAATATCAACAACTCGACGCAATGAGTGTCTTAAACAACTTAAAAACAGCAGCAACCCAAGTGTGGAAAAAGTCATTATGAAACCAATTTCATGTAACAAACCTTAGGGTTACAGACACACCTTTTTGGACAGCAAACTTTACCATACCTGGTCATGAAAGTTTTGATAGAGATGGTAACCCAAAATTGACCAGCCTGATGTTGACCTCTGTCATATCCAGATCGCACGTCATGAACAGACCCTACAACAATGCTGGTCACGTTTTTCTCGACTGGCCAAGCATTACTAAAAACAACTTCACCTTTGTGTCCTCCACTCAGTTCACAATGTCAAGGTCGTTGTACTCTGCTGAAGTTCTCAAACAGCCACTGGACGAGGTGTTTGTCATGGGCTATGTTAGAAATTCCTCAATGGGAAGCGTGTCACATTTCTACACCGCTGGTAAAACCATAGAAGAACCTTTATGGACACAGTTGAATCAGCTGGTGTACATTGACAGAGAAACAAGGAAACCCACAGCACTTCCTGATTGGTATAAAAATAAATACAAAGACAAGGGGTGTATGGAGAAACCTGTGTTCTTCAACCCTTTGGATCGTCCATCTCCAACATACAAACAATCTGTTGTGGTGCAATGGTCAGACACAGACAACTTCAAACACACAATTTGCCAGCTACGTACACTGGACCATCAATGCCATTCACCACGCTATCATGCTGCGAGACACATATTCAAACACTGCAACACATTCTAACAACACTGGTGCTACGTCAGTTGGCGCTTCACCAGTTACATCATTCAATGCTACAGCTGCCGGTGCTATTGCAGTCATTGCCCTGCCTGGGATAAGTAAAAACATAATCACAAATGGGCTCAAGGATGTCCAGATCCGTTACTTTAATTAGAGTGTAGAAGGTCAAACGTTGGATGTCCATCTCTATGGCAAAAACAACATGAATATAACATTGTGTATTCATCTGTTGTAAGAGATGGGGAAGATTTAAGTCAAATCAAACTAGAATATTTTCACTCTGTCAAGGATTAATCAGTTATATTTATGTAATACATTATTAATTAACATTCTAGAAATTAAACTTATAATTAAATTTTAAATAATGAAAAAAAAAAGTATTTATAATTTTAGGAATTAGACAAAATGTCATTTAGCGGATCTTTTGGCGGAGGCCGTGGTGGCGGCGTAAGTTCAACAACAATGATGGTTGAGTCATCAAATGTGGGAAAGATCATAGGTCTTGTTGGAAGTAAAATCAGAGATCTAGAACAAGACAGTAATGCCAGAATCAAAATATCCAGATATGAGGATGGAATGAAATCTGTTGAAATCAGTGGAACAACGGAAGAGATTGAAAATGCCAAGAGACTAATTGAAGAATGCCTTAGTGGTGGAAGCCGTGGTGGCGGCGGCGGTGGTAGAGGCTTTGGAGGTGATGGTGGAGGTGGTGATGGTAGAGGCTTTGGACGTGATGATGGAGGTGGTGATGGTAGAGGCTTTTGAGGTGATGGTGGTGGCGGCGGCGGTGGTAGAGGCTTTGGAGGTGATGGTGGAAGTGGCGGTGGTAGAGGCTTTGGAGGTGATGGTAGTGGCGGCGGCGGTGGTAGAAGCTTTGGAGGTGATGGTGGTAGAGGCTTTGGAGGTGATGGTGGTGGCGGCGGTGGTGGTAGAGGCTTTGGAGGTGATGGTGGTGGCGGCGGCGGCGGTAGAGGCTTTGGACGTGATGGTGGTGGCGGTTGCGTTGGTAGAGGCTTTGGAGGTGATGGAGGTGGCGGCGGATGTGGTAGAGGTTTTGGAGGTGACGGTGGAGGTGGCGGTGGTAGAGGCTTTGGAGGTGATGGTGGAGGTGGTGGTGGTAGTAGCTTTGGAGGTGATGGTGGAGGTGGCGGTGGTAGAAGCTTTGGAGGTGATGGTGGAGGTGGTGGTGGTAGTAGCTTTGGAGGTGATGGTGGAGGTGGTGGTGGTAGAGGCTTTGGAGGTGATGGTGGAGGTGGTGGTGGTAGTAGCTTTGGAGGTGATGGTGGAGGTGGCGGTGGTAGAAGCTTTGGAGGTGATGGTGGAGGTGGTGGTGGTAGTAGCTTTGGAGGTGATGGTGGAGGTGGTGGTGGTAGTAGCTTTGGAGGTGATGGTGGAGGTGGCGGTGGTAGAGGCTTTGGAGGTGATGGTGGAGGTGGTGGTGGTAGTAGCTTTGGAGGTGATGGTGGAGGTGGCGGTGGTAGAGGCTTTGGAGGTGATGGTGGAGGCGGTGGTGGTAGTAGCTTTGGAGGTGATGGTGGAGGTGGCGGTGGTAGAGGCTTTGGAGGTGATGGTGGAGGTGGTGGTGGTAGTAGCTTTGGAGGTGATGGTGGAGGTGGCGGTGGTAGAGGCTTTGGAGGTGATGGTGGAGGTGGTGGTGGTAGAAGCTTTGGAGGTGATAGTGGTAGAGCCTTTGGAGGTGATGGTGGTGGCGGTGGAGTTGGTAGAGGCTTTGGAGGTGATGGTGGTGGCGAATCTGAAACAATTGATGTTGAGTCGTCTGAAGTAGGCAGACTACGAGACATGGAAGCAGACAGTGGTTGTCGGATAAATGTGTCACGTGATGGCCACTTATCTGGTAGAAGTTCTGTTGAGTTATCTGGGAGCAAAAACGCTATTTCTGAAACAAAAAGGCTTATTCAAGATGCTGGAGTTGAAATTGTTAATGGAAACGATCGTGGCCGTGGTTGGGGATTTATTCAACCATTTTCAGCAGATAAAAGCATCAAGGATTCACAAGATTTTCATCCAAGTTGCAATGTCATCATTTTTATTTTTTTACTTTTTTTTTGAGTATAGTTACCAAGTCATGTATCATTTATCATCCAGACCAGCTTAAATTATTTTTAAATTCTCGGAAGATTTGAGTCTTGCTCACTCATGCAGAATGTCAGATGTTATATATAATTGGACTTAACCCCTTGAGAAATCTAATGTATATATTATTCGCAAACTTGATATGTTCACTGAGCGACGCCATATTTTAAAGTATTGGTCTTATTGTTTTTAAAATCGTGTTCATTGTGCATTTTATGCTTACGAATTTCCAGCTTTGAATAAACACAACAAATTATATATATATTAAAAAAATGTATTAAAGTACAACATTTGGTTTTACATAACTAAACCCAAATTTAAGCAATAATAATTACTTATCGCTAAATACAAATCACGGACGGGTTGTAACTGTATTGTTTTTTAAATGGTTGAAAGTTGATTGGCACATGTAAAAAAATAACCAGGTACACAAATGCTATCGTTAACGCTTCGTACAGATTAATATTATACATTTACATATAAATACGCCGATAAAGAATGCTAAAATTTGACGGTCTTTAATATGTGTTGGCAAATAAATACGCTTTTGTTTTATTACAGTCTTACGCTTTTATTTATTGTTATATAAAATAAAAGTAGACATTAGACTATTGTTATCACGTGAGAGTAAAATATTTTAACTGTATAAAGACAAATGATATCATAAAATTGTGTTCACTGTCCAACGGATGTTGTACATAAACAATGTTTTCGATCACACTTTGGGTTTTGTTCTAAAGTTCTTATAAATACTTTAAAAAGAAATACATAAAGAAGGCATTTTGAAAAATATGTTAGCATTCCTGTTACGGGTCAGTTGTAGGTTAGATAGAAATATGTTAGAATAATCTAGAATTAGGGGAGAGTGTGTGTGTGAGTTGAGTTTACCCTAGAATATTGTTAACCCCGGTGTGTTTATGTATTGTTATCCCAAGGTCGATGTGGTATAAAAGCTGGAGTGAATGATTGTTAGGGGTTAGTTGGTAGCGGTTAGGACGAGGGCTACTGTGGAATGTGAATATTTGAGACGGAATAAAAGTATGGAACGTAAACACGAGTCGTTATTGAGTAGAAACTAACCAGGACGTGACAATTCCAATGCTGAGCATTAATTAGAAACATTATGTATGCAATCTATTAGAATAGCAAATAATATATTTTGCCTAAATTGACTTAAAAGAAATTCTAATTATTTTGTCTCATCTCAGCTATAAATAAACATTCCATTGAAAAGCTCCATATTTAACTGGGATATTACAGTCAGTTGTTATAAAGCAACAATACAAATTTGCTATAACTGATGCACTTTATCCATAAAAGAAATGCTTTGGTTGTAAACTGTATAATCGTGAAGATTCCAGCGTCGATATATAGAATGATTAAATCACGGTAATGCAGTTGATGGAACCTCCATAATTTTATCACAGAGTTTATCTAATGAATTATATCGAGAAAGATTATTACCAGTAGAAGTATGCGTTAGTCGTCATTCTAGAGAACAGTCTCAACGGGTAGCTACCCCACCCGCGCATCGAGACTAACTTTCAATTTGACGCCCCCCCCCCCCCCCCCCATTATATTGTTTTATAATTATAATTCAAAATAGCAGCTAAAATGAGCTTATTTTGGCGCCCTTGGGTCGGCGCCCGGGGACACATGTACCTTAACCCCCCCCCCCCCCCCCCCTCCGCAACGATTTTGACCAGTCTAGAGTATTAGGTCATACAAGTGAAGAAGAGCAGAGGTTAGTCATGAGATCTAGGAAGTCTAAAACAATAGACACGATCTTGTTATTTTGTTTTCTGGTGTTAGAGAAGTTAACAGAAGTCAAAATTATTGTAGCTTTAGCTTTAGGATCTGACTATTTATCAATAGTTGCACATGTAAAACGTAACAGTGTTTTTATTTGGCAGATAAAATGTATCAGCGACAATCAAAAGAGATGGAGAAAATGTTATAACTAACCCAGACCAATGCTTTTTTGTAACGACGGAAATTATGAAGAGTGGAAGACAAAGAAAACAATAAACGAGAACTATCAAATGATGTTTTTGAAAATATTTTTTTTAACGAACGAAATGCAAATAAAAAAATTTCATGAAAAACTTTAATTAAAAACATGTGGTAGATGAATATTTTTAGCAATATCACATATTTTCTTGGGCATAAGTTTAGTTAAGGCAAATTGAAAATAATGTGTCTATGTCAAACTGTGCCTAACAATTTCCATTTTTTTCTCCGATGGAGGGGGGAGGGGGTGGGATGGATAAAGAGAGAGGGGGGAGCGGAATGTGTTTAAAGTATACATTTATGTATACATTCTATATTATTTTAAGGGGTTTGGGTGGTGGTTGACGCCCCTCCGATTCCCCCCCCCCCCTTTGGTGATTCCTGAAATAAAAATTACTCTGTTTTAACAACTAAAGACAAAAGTAGATGAACTAGAACATATAGACTAGAGAAAACATCTTTAAATGTATCTACCCAATCTTTCAATACCACTATATACAATTTTTATTGTAAAATATTACAGGTGATTCGTTGTTGTCAGCTTAATACATATTGGAAGTTCTAAACCGTACGAGTGCTGTTTAAGCTTTATACTTTCATTATTTGTCTCGTATTCAAGTTTGAAAATATTAGCTTTATAAAGATTCAAATATTTGTAAATTAGCATAAATTCTGTTTTTAAAGTATAATACTGCTTTTCTATGGTTTGAATAATTGTTTATAATATCAGTGTTAATATTTCCAAAAATCTATTTCTACACCAGGGTCAATGTAAACCAAGATTAAACTACACATAGGTCGAGCAGCACAGACACGAGTACACCCTACAGTCCTGACAATCATCTGATACATTTCTATTCAAAAGTTGTCCTGTTTGTCTACAGAAAGATATATAGGGCATTTAAATCCCCCCAAAAAGATTTTAAATCCCAAGTTAAATACGTTAATAATAGCTGACAGCAAAACTAACGATATAACATTACCCCTAAAGTTTAGGGCCTAAAATATTCCTTATTAAATGAATAGGATAATAAAACAATACAAACGAATAATGCTGTTGCAATTGTTTGCAGTAATTATTCCATACACAACAATTACATAAAATAAAATGTATTAAACACAGTGTCGTGTCTCTGTGCTAAGCTCACCGATTAAGTTAAGACGGAAATGAGAATACTGTTGCTGCGATGTGATAATATATAAGGGAAACAACTTACACATTATTGTGTTGATTAAAGTGTGCATTAGTAGTACAAAATAGTATACATCTATTAAACTGTTGTATATTCATTTACGTAAACTTATTAAACTGTTCGTATGTACCATTTAATAGATTTATTTTGATATCAAAATATAACGAAATTACTTTTGTATTTACAATTGTGAAAACCATTTAAAGATATTTAATATCTTGTTATATATATTGTGACTTATCTTCGATAAATGTTGACGATGATAGCCATACATCTGAATTATTACTATTTTGATATAAGTATACCATAGTGTATAAGCGCAGGTCGAAAGCGTACGTACATTGATTTCAGACCAGTTTTCACGTTTATGTAATAAAGATGTCGACTGCCCACCTTATACCGCCGCAAATTTAGGACAACCCGAATGGATGGGGACCCAATCAAATACCCGATCAATTTAAAGATATGCCCTATCAGCCTTTTCTAAAGATGTTCGTCTTGGAAAGGTATCTGATTGGACAGGAAGCACTTATCAAGATAAAAGATATCTAGGAAAATACAATTCTGCATTTGGAGGTGGGAGTCAATATGCCTATTACCATGAAGAGGGTGAAAGCACTTTTCAATTGGTGGACACTTCAAGGGTCCAAAAACCAGTTTACCAGAGAAGAGGTCGTCTGCTTCAACAGAATCGTCAACGCAGGGATAGAGAACGACGCCAGCAGCAAACTCAAGCTAATATGCTTGTTCTTACCAAGACTCAAAAGAATCGTGAGAGGGATAGGCAGCGACTGCTTAAAAAATGGCAGAAACAATTTGGTAAACAAATGCAGGAGAACATAAGCAAAATGCCTATTAGAAACCGTGATGCATCTGTGCAAATCAAGGATGATTGGGTCGTAGTTGAAGAGATGAATTTCCCACGACTGACAAAGCTTAATCTTTCTGATATTAAAGAAGGAGAAGAGTTGATGACATGTGGCTCCATGGAGTTTTATGACAAATATTATGACAGAGTCACAACTAAAAATGAAAAAAAAAGGTTGAAAAGGATTAACATAATTTTTCACAAGGTTACCACAACAGATGATCCCATCATTAGACAGTTGGCTAAAAGCCAAGGAAATGTGGTTGCAACCGATGCTATATTAGCAACAATGATGTGTTGCCCCCGCTCATCCTATTCCTGGGATGTTGTTGCCCATGTGTTGGAAACAAGTTATTCTTTGACAAACGTGATGACTCTGACTTTGATCTTCTCACTGTAAGTGAGACAGCAACAGAACCCCCTCAAGAAGATGGCAGTGCTAGCACTAACTCCCCTCGTAGTTTGGCTCTTGAGGCAACTTTTATTAACCACAACTTTTCTCAGCACGTTTTGAGAATGAATGAGGAAAAATACACCGTTTAGAAGCCCAATCCCTTCATCCAAGGTGCTGATGATTCAGAAGTAGCTTCTGTTGGATAAAGGTATCGTAAATGGGATCTTGGTAAGGATATTGTCTTGATAGCTCGAACAGAGCATGATGCTGTGACAAATGGTCCTAATAATGAAATTCAGTTTATGAATATCAAGTCTCTAAATGAATGGGATTCAAGGTTTTCTGGTGGTGTTGATTGGCGCAGTCGTTTAGACAGCCAGAGATGTGCTGTTCTTGCCACTGAACTTAAAAACAATAGTTGTAAATTAGCCAAATGGACTGTCAGTGCTTTGTTGGCAGGATCTGACCAGATTAAATTTGGATATGTGTCTCGGTTACACGTGAAAGACACAGCCAAGCATGTGCTACTTGGAACCCAACAGTTTAAGCCTGTAGAATTTGCCAGTCAGATCAACTTGAACATGGATAATGCTTGGGATATTCTGAGATGTATCGTGGACACGTGTATGAAACTGAAAGAAGGCAAATATCTCATCATGAAAGATCCAAACAAGCCTGTTGTTAGGATCTATGATATTCCTGATCACAATTTTGAGTCAGATGAGGATGAAGATGACGACGACGATGATGATGACGATGATTCAGATGATGATTCAGACGATGATGATGATGATGAAGTCGAAAAGTAAAATTGATTTGAGACAGCTTGAATATTTTTTCTTCATGATGAAGAACGTGTGTAATTGGAGCTAAAACAATTGTATAGATGATGTAAACAAGGACCCAAAGTTAGACATTCTTAAGGCTACTAAAGTTTCAATTGATCAGTGTATAGTTGTACCCACTTTTTAAAAAGCAGGTCTGGCTTTGCTATTTATATCTTACAATTTAAAATGTGTATTTTATCTTTCATTTCTTAAGTATTTAGATTATCACCCCTCAAGGGTGTTACATTATAAGTTAAAGATTTTAATTTTGTTGGGAAGCTAGTGAAAAATAAACATTTTAAATAAAAAAAAATGATATAAGTATATTATAACAACTTACGTATTCATTTACTTATTTCGCTATGTATCTCCTATTTTCTGTACATCAATGTATCTACCTTGTAAATATCCACCCAAACGGCGTGGGATGTTATTGTATTTGTTTTTAATTGGAAAATAATAAGGATTAAAAAATTGATAAAATTATACTATTTGTGTAAACTATTTTTGTATGATATTTTGCTTATGCGAACATTTTTGTTTTAACTTTTTTCGCTTAAAATAAATAAATAAATAATTTCAAAATAATAATAAAATACTGCGAGCTGATGTATGCTGTGATTGTACATCTGGAGTAACAGTCGACAGTATTGGGTCATACAACTGAAGAGGAACATATAGTAGATTTAATACTGGATGTTTGACATGAGATGAAGGAAGGCTAAAAGACATGACCAGATCCTGCTATTCTGTTTTTTAGTGCTAGAAAAGTTAGCTTAGGTAGCTTTTGCTGCAGGGGCTGACTACACAGCATTATGTTAAAATATAAGACGGAGACGTTCTTTCTTGGCTGTAAAAATATATCAGCAACAATCAGAAGAGATGGAGAAAATGTTACATCTAACCCACACACAGGGGCGTAGCGATGGAGGGGGGGGGGGGGGGGCAGGGGGGGGGGGGGGGGGCAAAATGGGTTGTAAAAACAAATTAAAATGTCATTTTAGCTGCATACTTGCAGTTTGAGGAGGGTGGGGTTGCAAATCGAAAGTTGAGGGGGGGGGGGGTGCAAATTGAAAGTTGAGGGGGGGGGGTGCAAATTGAAAGTTGAGGAGGGGGGGGGTGCAAATCGAAAGTTGAGGGGGGGGGGTGCAAATTGAAAGTTGAGGGGGGGGTGCAAATTGAAAGTTGAGGGGGGGGGGGGTGCAAATTGAAAGTTGAGGGGGGGGGGGTGCAAATTGAAAGTTGAGGAGGGTGGGGTTGCAAATCGAAAGTTGAGGGGTGGGGTTGCAAATCGAAAGTTGAGGGGGGGGGGTGCAAATTGAAAGTTGAGGGGGGGGGGGGGTGCAAATTGAAAGTTGAGGAGGGTGGGGTTGCAAATCGAAAGTTGAGGGGTGGGGTTGCAAATCGAAAGTTGAGGGGGGGGGTGCAAATTGAAAGTTGAGGAGGGTGGGGTTGCAAATCGAAAGTTGAGGAGGGTGGGGTTGCAAATCGAAAGTTGAGGGGTGGGGTTGCAAATCGAAAGTTGAGGGGGGGGGGGTGCAAATTGAAAGTTGAGGGGGGGGGGGGTGCAAATTGAAAGTTGAGGAGGGTGGGGTTGCAAATCGAAAGTTGAGGGGTGGGGTTGCAAATCGAAAGTTGAGGGGGGGGGTGCAAATTGAAAGTTGAGGAGGGTGGGGTTGCAAATCGAAAGTTGAGGGGTGGGGTTGCAAATTGAAAGTTAAGGGGGGGGGGTTGCAAATTGAAAGTTAAGGGGGGGGGTTGCAAATTGAAAGTTGAGGGGGGGGGGGGTGCAAATTGAAAGTTGAGGGGGGGGGGGTTGCAAATCGAAAGTTTGTCCCCGGGCCATGTTAACCCCGTGAGTCGAAAAAAAAAAAAAAACAAGTTTTCCGAATGTCTGTGTGTGTGCATGTGTGTATGTATGTGTGTGTGTTTGTGACTGTGAACACGATAACTTGAGTACCGCTATAGCTAGGTTGATGCCATTTCGTATACCTTTTATATCAAGAGAGAGAGAGAGAGAGAGAGAGAGAGAGAGAGAAAAAGAGAGAGGAGACGGAATGAAATCTGTAAAATGCAGATTTCTGTATTTGACAAATGATAAAAAACCGAAAGTATGTACCCGCTAAAGACCAATAGAAAATAAAAACTTACCTTGAAATTCCCAGCCCTATTCCCATAGCAACTCTCTGTCATTGGTAGTAAATATTATGGTGTCAAAGTTCAGTAGGGACGTCGTTAAAAGTTTGCTGACGACGACAGTAACAGTTCGGTAGTGGCGATGATACAAATTCAGATGTGACGACGATAACAACCATCTTGTGACGACGATGAAAGTCTCAGGCAATAAGCACCTTATATGGTAAACATTTACCCTTAAACAATTCAAGCGACTGTGGCAGGTCTCAGGCAATAAACACCTTAAATGGTAAACATTTACCCTTAAACAATACCAGCGACTGTGACAAGTCTCAGGCAATAAACACCTTATATGGTAAACATTTACCCTTAAACAATACCAGCGACTGTGACAAGTCTCAGGCAATAAACACCTTATATGGTAAACATTTACCCTTAAACAATACCAGCGACTGTGACAAGTCTCAGGCAATAAACACCTTATATTGTAAACATTTATCCTTAAACAATACCAGCGACTGTGACAAGTCCCGGTAAATTGCGATCGCTTCAGGGGTTTTTGTACAGCCGATCTATTTCTAAGTTCTTCTTGTTTTTACTGGCCACCAGCTGTTAAGGTCGACTTTAAGAAGTACAATAAACAAACTACACAAAGTTTGGACCACAGTATTAGTGCGGGCCTACACCCGTAATATATTCGCCTAGCCCTCTGTCCAAATCAACCCATCAACTCTCGTCCACACACCTAGTAAACTGAATACCAACATTTGGTCTAAGGGGAATAACACAACAACGTGGGGCTGAACACAACTCACATACTCACCATAAACAATGACTTACCAAGCCTTAACCCGACGTGTTACAATAACAGTATTCTCGTCCACCCCTGAAATAACAATACACGTGAAAAACACGTCCACTCCCTCCCCTACACAGCAACAGAAAAAAATAAAACTACATGTCAATCATACCAAACATAAGAACATTACAGACCTATTCTCTAGCTGTAAAATGTGCATGTCCATCATAGACACTATCTGCTACATCTGTAATGGTAAACTGGGTACAACTGTATAAACACGCTTTTAGAAGGCATGTATTTGTGATACAAAGATTTTAACAATAATCAAATATATATAGAATTTAGCGTATATGAGATAACGCATTATTTTTAAGAAAGAAAGCTAAGGTAAACATATTTTTAAATAAGTGTAAGTGTAATAACTCCGATAAATGATAGCTTACTTATGAAGTAAAAAAAAACAGTCTATTTTCTTTCAAAAGTTAACAAAATATGGGGCCCACATCCCAAACTGCAAATATAATTATAAACATTATGCTTTGCCATAGATCGTAGTAATAGAGAATAAATGACAAAGCATTGTTTAGGTAAAGGTAACTCTAATGTTTTTTATGCAGGGGAAACAATCAAATATTAGTACATTAATTTAAGAAACACAACAAAAATAAATAATAGAAATAAAATAAAACATACCTTTTTTAATAACAAAAGATACAATAAACATTAAAAAAAAATGTCTTTGAAACAATGATGTAAAATGACATTATCTATTAACAAGTCCTCTAATATTGGATCTAACTCTAAATGTGAAACTTTTGTCAGATTTCATTACTTAATGCTAAATATTGAGCGATTTATCATTTGATAAGTTGGTGCCATGTTTTCGCTACTTTTTCCATACAAAAATATTAATGGTTTTTAATTTAAACCAAAAATAAATTACAAATTAAACAAGTGTATAACGAAAAAAAGAAAACACTTTTGGATGAACAGACTGGTAGCTTTCATCCCCGACTCCAACCCCCCCCCAAAATTCAAAAACTTCTTCATAACCGAATGCCACTGTTTCTTTTCAGAACACTGATTATGCCAGCTTACTACTTTATAACCCCAACCCTTACCACTAAACGTTTCTAAGTATTATATGCATATTTAAGAATGAAAGAGATGAAGATAGCGGAGGTTTGTAAATCTACTACGGTCCTCGTATGTCACGTGATGAAATACAAGTAATTAGACAGTGGTCACCTTCGGGACAAAGCTCAGGCGAGCTGAAAAGAATTACATCATCTGAGACTTAAAAAAAACAATTTATTTATTTGTTTGTCATTTATTTTATAAACATGTTTTTTTTAAGGTTTAAAATATATCAATTACGTGTTTAAATATCTCCTATTTTAATCCACATATCTAAATTACAAATATCTACATTTAACTTTTTCAAAAGGTTCGTATGTTTTACCTACATGCATCTTTTTAAATAAAGTTGGGGCTTAAAGACAAGTTATTGTGGTCACTCTAGCGTCGTATTTTAAGTTATCCTAAATAGGCTTACATTTTATTATGGATTTAATCTCATATTACGTGTTGTCAGTAGGACGTAATTATATGTAAATATGTAAATCTTATGTAAGAAGGAAAACATAAATAAACGAGTGCTTACTATTATGTTCACCGTGACACATCATTGTCGAAAGATTTATAAAAATACAATTTTTAACCGCAATAGTTCACTGTATGAAAAAAAAACCCACCAAAAAGCAAGTGTAAAAACGTTAAAATAATAATTGTGTATAAACTTTAGAAATGTAAACAAAATAACCTTGCAAAATAGAATAGTTAGATAACAATTACAATTACCGCGCTGTAGAGAGAAAATACCAATTGATGTACAGGCACCATGGTACTACATGTTATTTTAATGAGACTGTGTAAGAATGTGTTATTAAAATTACATCAGTCCCGTCATTGCCGTTAACATCGTCAATATCATTATTGTTATCATCATCATTCTCCTTGTCGTTGACGTCATCAAACAACATGGATCCCAGGCAAATGTGGTCTGACACACACCCTCACTTCAATAAAGATGAAGGATATTATAATTTGACACAAAAACAACAATACATAATCTTTCGACTTAGAACAGGCCATAACAGACTAAATCAACACATGCATAAAAAACTAAAAATTGGGTGTGGCGAAATATGCCGTTGTGGCAAGGCCCGGAAAATACGGACCATGTCCTTCAGGAATGTTCTTTATATAGCCAGGCGCGAGTCAGACACTGGCCCCTGCTCACCCCACTCAGGGAAAAATTGTATGGGGCACCTGCTGATCTGGAGACCACAGACCGGTTTATTCACGAAGTTGGACTTGTTGTCTAAATCCTCCACCATATTCTCAATTAAGAACGAAGAAGAAGTATATGTTTCCTATATAAATTCCATTTCGTTCGTGGGGTGGGGTTGGGGCGGTAGACTTTCTTCGTGGGGGGGGGGGGGCAGAGGAAGAGATGCATGGAAGAAACTCTGCATAATATACATGTATATTCAATGTATGTATGAATAAGCACTGTTTCGTTTATTTATAATATATGTATGGATCAATATGGACGGCAATATGAAACGGGAAAAAAAAATAATGATTCAATCGATGAACTACACACTAGTTGAAATTCTTTAAAAGCAAACTGAAAACACGCGAAAATTTACTATGGTTTTGTATAAATACAAATTCTAATACTAAAAAATATTAAATTTGTGTGTGTCAGTTCGTTATGGAAATTTTGCGGATATAACGAAATCTAATAGAGGAATATAAACAACACGGTGCTAGAGAAATGCACCGAGTTACCTGGTTATCTTCTGTATGTTAGGGGAAACAACTCTTACAACACAACAATTATTAAAGGCAGCAAATGGTTGTCGTCACGATGTAATACGCATTTGTATTGAAATAAAAAAATAAAATTATAAACTGTTATTTTGCACAAAAAAATGTACATTTTTTTTTCTACCGTGATAAAATACATTTAAAAATTTTAAATAATCAAAACTAAAACGCCAGAGCATTACACTAATCACTAGCTTATATATGGTTCAAACAAATCTTTCAATTAGTGTTGCACCTTTTGTGGCGTCGGTTTGAAATAATTTCTATTTTCAAAACTAAATGCAACTGTTGTCAATAAAAAACGATTTTTGCTAAATAAAAGTCCACTAACAGGCAGTAGCTATATTATGTTTTTTTAAAAGGTCAAAGGTTGATAGCCACATGTCTAAAAATAACTAGGTACACAAATGCTATTATTTACACTTCGTACCGAGCAATACAATATACTTACATATAAACACCACGATAATCAAAGAATGCAAAAAAGTTGACGGTCTTATCTAGTGTTTACAAATGAGTACGCTTTTAAAACTTGTATTAGAGTCTTACGCTTACTTATATTTATTTGTATATAAAACATAAGTTGCATTTATGTAGCAATAAAGTAAAATTATTTGAGTTAGGAAATTAGTGTTATCAAAAAGCTCCTTTGCACAGTTAGTTGCAACTTTTTGGCGCAGTTTCTTTTCCATGAACATCTACACCCGCTAATCGGGTTACTCGTATCTCAAATTTTGCTTGTGTTACAAAGCACATTTTAGCTTGCTCAACAGCTCGTATCCCAACACTCTCTTGTATTGGGGCTCTCTTATGTTGAGGTACCACTGTATGTAAAAGTCTAAACGTTAATTAACAACTATACGACTCCGTGTTTTCAAAGACAATAAATACCAATGCTGAGCATTAACTAGAAAAATAGTGTATATGAACAATAGAAATAGCAAATAATTTCATGAACCAACATTGACTTAAAGAAAATATAGTTACTATTTCTGAAGTTAAACTATAAATTACATTTCAATTGTCAATTTTCATTTCTAACTGTGATATTTAAACTCAGCTGTTATAAAAAAACATAAAAAAATTATGCTATAACGGATGTTTACAAGAAATGCGATGAATATAAACACGATGATCGTGAAGTTCCCAGGAATGAGAAATACAAAAATAAATCACGCCTACAAATCAGACATACACATTTTTGTAAAAAAAATATTTTAAAGCGTACACCACAGTGATTTTACAAGGGTCTACGACAAATTCCCGAAAGGCACTTGCCCGAATGCCGTTTGCCCGAAGGCCGATTTCCCGAATGGACACTTGCCCGAATGCGACAAACGCCCGAATGGACACTTGCCCGAATGCGACAAATGCCCGAATGGACACTTGCCCGAATGCGACAAATGCCCGAATGGACACTTGCCCGAATGGGACAAATGCCCGAATGGACACTTGCCCGAATGCGACAAATGCCCGAATGCCACTTGCCCGAAGGCCGTTTGCCCGAAAAATGTTAACATTATATATTACTAAATAATCATTCGTAATCAATTTAAATTTAAAATGTTGGTAAACAAAACACATCTACGCAAAAAGAAAGTGAAAAAAAAATATTATATATTACCACGCAAAGCATAATAAGATAAACAAACAAACGCGCCTCTGTTCAATGTTGCGAGACGCTGCGCCGCCTACGCCGTGTCATAAAAGCTACATAACCACCGCACACGTCGGCTAAACAAGGTGTTCAAAACATTCATCAAAAGAATGTTAGAACACCGCCAACATCACCTTACATTTATTAAAGAATCAAGTTTTTCTTACTGTACTTTCTCAGTTTTGATTTAAAAAAAAAATTAAGTTAAATTTAAAAATATAAACAACTTTGTTTTATGCTTAGATTTGTGTTTATAATCAAAATTTCAAACTTAAATTGATGAAAGAATGTCTATTTGAAAATATTTTTTATTATCTAGTATTTACATTTTTCGGGCAAACGGACTTCGGGCAAGTGTCATTCGGGAATTTGTCGCATTCGGGCAAGTGTCCATTCGGGCATTTGTCGCATTCGGGCAAGTGTCCATTCGGACATTTGTCGCATTCGGGCAAGTGTCCATTGGGGCGTTTGTCGCATTCGGGCAAGTGTCCATTCGGGCATTTGTCGCATTCGGGCAAGTGTCCATTCGGACATTTGTCGCATTCGGGCAAGTGTCCATTGGGGCGTTTGTCGCATTCGGGCAAGTGTCCATTCGGGCATTTGTCGCATTCGGGCAAGTGTCCATTCGGGAAATCGGCCTTCGGGCAAACGGCATTCGGGCAAGTGTCTTTCGGGAAAACGTCCGGCTCCCTTTTACAATTGTATTCTAGCATATAAAAATATACACTTGGATAGTGAAGCTAGATAAGTGTTTCTTCTATTAAATCACCATTATTGTTTTTATACTTCCGGTATATCAAAAATTGCATTTGTATTTAAAAATCAAAAGAACCATTTAAATATGTTATATATTTTGTTATATCATATGTGACTAATATTTAACAATAACTCGTTTTTTCGACCGTCGATTTCGAATTATTTAATTTTGGTTATTGTATTGTATTGCCAGGAAGCAAACCTCTCAACAACACAGGGTACAGGACTACCCGCACCGCAGCAACCGATGGACCAACAACCAAGTTCACTGACGATTATAACAGAGATACCAGTCGGAGCATCCACACCGCAGCAACCGAAGGACCAACAACAAAGTTCACTGAATAATAAATAAACGAAGAACGGCGGACATCAAAACAAAAGATAGAGCTTTACGTCTAAACTAATCCATATTAAATGATAATAGTGACCAAAAATGCAATAAAAATTAACAAATTTAATTCCATCCAAAACCATTTTAAATCAAACAGTAAATAAACGAAGAACGGAGGACAATAAAACAAACGGTAGAACATCACGTCTAAACTATTCCATGTAAAATGAATAGGAAAATAAAACAACGCAAACATGAGTAACACTGTTGCAATTATTTGACGTAATTATTCCATATAGGCCTACACTCAACGCTCCTATTAAATAAAATGAAATTGTTCAGACTCTTATCTTTGTGCTGCTCTCACGAGAAAGACATATTAGAATTATATTGTTTCGGTGTGATAAATGATCGGGACTTAATTTACATTTTATAAGGGAAACAACTTACCAATTTATTTGTTGATTAACGTGTACCTAAACATTTCAAATATAGTATACCTCTATTACATAATTATATTAATTTTCTAATAAAAACATTTACTGTCGTATATATCATTTAAGAGATACGTTTCAATATAAAAAAATAATTAGATTGCTTTAGTATTTAAAAACGTAAGAACCATTGATAGATGGTATATAATTTGTAGAATAGGGCCTACTTTGTGCCTGATCTATCTTTAATCATCATTGTCGAATTCGTGTGCCGATAAAATTTTTTTTTTATAATTTTAAGAAAACAATGTTATTTAGACAGTCTCAAGCCAAACATCACTCGATCAGCCCGCAAGTAAAACCTAACAGTCTTCTGTTTCCCAGGTATTGAATGTGCACAATCTGAATGGTAGACACACACACTCCCCCCCCCCACTCAACCGGACTGGCGGATATTTCAAGGTAGCGTGCCCTCTTTGCCATCTATCTTCACTTTATCTATTTAATGCAGTCATAGTTTAATTACTTTTAATGATTAATTAATTATCTAATTGGAGAGAAAAAAATAGGAATCTACAAAATAATTACCGGAAAGACAATTTGCCGATGGACATTTTTCCTAAATGTCTGTGATATTCGAATTGACATTTGCCTAATTGTGATACATGCTCGAATGGACTTTTACCTGAATGGGACAAATGTGAAAATTGGCGTTTGCTCGAATTTGGACAAAAGCGAGTTGCTGCATGCAATGATGAAAGCCTGGCCTGCCAAGGTGAAAAAGAGAATTACTGGAGATGGCCATCACTTGTTATCTAGTGCAGGGGTCGGCAACCTTTTGAAGCAGAAGAGCCAAAAGTTACAATTTATAAAATTTCCCAGTTTTTAAAGAGCCACTAACATTATTTTATTGCAAATAATTTATTTTTTATTAAGATTATTAGTATTTGTGCAAGCAGCTGGAGAGCCGCATCTTGATATCAAAAGAGCCGCATGCGGCTCGCGAGCCTCAGGTTGCCGACCCCTGATCTAGTGTTGTCTACACTCAAAGTGTTCATTTAAATCTCAAACTTATCAAAATGCTGTCATTGGGCCGGTGAAGTGGAGTCGACGTGTTTAAGTGTTATTGTTAGGGATATTACATTTGAACACAATAATTTGGTTAAACGTAAAGACTTTAACATTATTTTATATTTTTTATATCTTATTTTTTTATTTTGTGAATTTTTATCTTAATAAGCGTTGGAATGAGATAGATTAGTTAAAAGTCAATTACATTGTTTAAAAAGGACTTTGGTAGATGTTATGTATATATGAGAAGGGTACATTGGTGTAGCTAGGTCGGGCGTCACCCGGTGCGGCACTTAAGGGTGTCACAATAGTATAAATCAAATATTAAATTCAATTTACTTTCGCTATTAATTTGTACAATTTCAGTACAATACATACCTTAATTTATTTAAAAACATTTTTGTATTTAATTGGTACTATATATTTGTGGTTTTGACAGTGTTCACATATTACTAACGATTTGTATCTATAGCCGGTTATAAATAAACCTTGATGTAGCGTGTTTTCTATATCATTAACAGGTTTACGTCATGGTGTCACCCCCCCCCCCCCCCTCTCCATCATTGTCGGGATTTGTCAAGTTTGCTCTTAAAAGACTATTCAACTTACTCCAATTGATCACTAAATTAAGTGGGATTATCATTTTTCTGTATATATTTTGCTAATATATAAATGACGTTACCATGTGCGGTCCCCGCCACCCCATCGCTACGCCTCTGGCAGGGTAAACGATAATTTAACAGACCTCTATACATTACTTTGCGTGTTTGGTTTATGTTTCGTTATAGGGTATAACGAAAAAAGGAAATTTTGTTTGCATTTCAATGCTGGGCATTAATTAGAAACATATATTATAGGTTCTATAGGCATAGTAAATAATTGTCTGGGCCTAAATCAACTTAAAACAAATTCTAATTACTGTGTCTCATGTTAAATTATAAATAAAAATTCCATTGAAAAGTTTTATTTTAAACTGATATATCACAGTCAGTGTTTATAAAACAACGTTAAAAATATGCTTTAACAGATGCACTTTATGAATAAAAGAAACGCACTGGTTGTAAACACTACAATCGTAAAGATCCCAGCATTGATATATTCAAAATCACGCTGTGGGTAAGGCAGTTGATGGAACCTCCACAGTTGTATCATAGAGTTTATCTAATGAATGATATTGAGCAAGATTACTACGAGTTGATGTATGCTTTGATTGTCCTTCTAGAGTACCAGTCGACAGTATTGGGCCATACAAGTGAAGAGGAACAGATAGTAGATTTAATACTGGAAGTTAGTCGTGATACCAAGGAGGTCTAAAAAAAATACAATATATTGCTAGTCTGTTTTCAAATGTCAGAAAAGTTAGCACATGTCACTATATAGGTTGTGTATGCTTCAAGAGCTGCTTATACTACAATTAATTAAAGTATAAGACTAAAAAGTGCGTTATTGGCTGTAAAAATATATTAGCTTCACTCAGAAACGATGGAGGATATGTTACATCTGACCCACACCATAGATTTTGTTGTAAAGACAAAAAATCATAACAAGTGAAAGGAAAAAACAAACATATTTAATTTTAATACTGACCAAAAATGTGACATATTGGGCAAATTTAAATCCATCCGAAAACATTTTAAATCAAACATTAAATAAGAGAAGAATATTTGATGTGATGTGTCTCATTGCAATCAACATAACTTTTCCGGTTGCTTAAAATTGTATGATTTTAATTTTCTGTTATCCCAAAAGCATTTTAGCTCTACTTGAAAGCCAACACCACCCCTATCCCCAGCCCCTCAGCCCACCACATCGGTGGAAAAAAAATCCCTTGAATCATCATTTAATTATACATTTGCATTTTCAGCAAGTGAGTTAAATAAAAGCTTGTAAAAATGCGTTGTCGGCAGTGAAAATATATCCTCAACAATCAGAAGTGATGGAGCAAGTTTTTCATCTTTGCCACACCATAGCTGTTTTTGTAACGACAGAAAAATCATGAAGAGTGGAAGAAAGAACAGAAAAAAAAATCGAATAATTATAGTGATAAAAAAAATATGACATAATTGACAAATTTAAATCTATCCAAAAAACATTTTAAATCCAACATTAAATATAAGAGGAGTGTCGGACGATAAAACAAACAATAAACATTACCTCTAAACTACTCTACATCAAAGGAATAGGAAAATAAAACAAAATAAACATGAATAATACGATCTGACTAATGTCTCTGTGCTCACCAATCTATAATAATAGTTTCGCTGTCTCTCTATCTATCTATCTGTCTGACAAGAACGCTCTAGAGAAAAGACAAGCAATTTAAAAACATGCACAGTAATTCGAAAAACGAAGTATGACGTCGACACATTTAGCGCACAGAGTAGAAAATAATCTCAAACCCAGAGAGTGCACACAGTTATATGACGTCATTGATTATCGAGTAAACATATTCAATACAAAGGCAATTTGGTCTAATCTAAGTGGTTTGCGTGAAGAGTTTCTTGCATACAATTCTTCGGGTAGGGGCGAAGCCCCACCCCCCGCGTAAGAACGTCTGAGCCCCTCCCCCTCCCCAACTCAAAAGAAATTTCCTCATCGATACTCTATAATAAAATTAATGTGTCTAATCTAAAAAGTGGTTTTCTTGCAATGGGACGGTAGACATGTTTTTTTTTTGGGGGGGGGGGGGGGGGGGGGTGTGTGTGGGGGGGGGGTGGGGGTGGTGTGTGGGGGGTGGGGGTGGTGTGGGGGGGTGGGTTGGTTTCAGTGTTTCTTTCAGACTTTTTCCTCCCCGGAGAGGGGTGGGGGTACTTGAAATTTTCGGGGGCGGGGGTAGAATTTTCTGGGAGGGGGCGGACACTGGAAAAAGTATATAATTATATTTCGTTGAATGGGACGGTAGACATGGTTTTTTTTTTGGGGGGGGGGGGGGCGGTGGAGGGGGGGGGGGGGGGGTTGGAGGGGTGGGGGGTGGGGGGGTGGGGGTGGGGGGGCGGTGTGTGGAGGGGGTGGTGTGTGTGGGGGGTGGGGGTGGGGGGTGGGGATGGTGTGTGGGGGTGGGGGTGGTGTGTGGGGGGTGGGTTGGTTTCAGTGTTTCTTTCAGACTTTTTCCTCCCCGGAGAGGGGTAGGGGTACTTGAAATTTTCGGGGGCGGGGGTAGAATTTTCTGGGAGGGGGCGGACACTGGAAAAAGTATATAATTATATTTCGTTGAATGGGACGGTAGACATGGTTTTTTTTTTTGGGGGGGGCGGTGGAGGGGGGGGGGTTTGGAGGGGTGGGGGGTGGGGGTGGGGGGGCGGTGTGTGGAGGGGGTGGTGTGTGTGGGGGGTGGGGGTGGGGGGTGTGTGTGGGGGGTGGGGGTGGGGGGTGGGGATGGTGTGTGGGGGTGGGGGTGGTGTGTGGTGGGGGGTGGGGGTGGTGTCTGGGGGTCGGGGGGGTGGGGGTGGGGGTGGTGTGTGGGGGGGTGGGTTGGTTTTAGTTTAGAGAAAAGAGACAGCACTATCAGCCTAGCGCCCGTTGTACCCTTCCTCAACGGGCCATTTATCTAGTTAAGAGAAATAACTATATTAGAATTATATTGTTTCGATGTTATAAATGAACGGTACCTAATTTACATTTGATAAGGGAAACAACTTACACATTATTCAGTTGATTTAAGTGTACCTAAACAGTACAGACATGGTTAAATGTATTACATTACTATATTAAATTTCTAATTATAACTTTTACGTCCATGTATTATGTAAAAGATAAGTTTCAATTTTAAAGATGTAATTAAATTTTATTTATATTTTTAAGCATAAGAACCATTTGAAGATGGTATATAATTTGTCATAAACATTGTGCCTGTACTTTAACTACACTTTCACCCTTTTATCAATATTTTCTAAAATTATGGTATTTATAATTATGAGGTTTTTTTATTATGTTGTTTATATAATGTGTTTTGTCCCTAGCCCCCCTGATGTTCAGTGTTGCCAGAGTTAGCATGAATTATTTGGGGTTTTCTTTCGAACATCTGTTTCTGGAGGGCTGGATGGTGGTGGTCTTTTAACGCCAAACTTTCCAGCCGCTGGTTTGCTATCCCGTTGGGCCCTGGTAACGGCCCTTTGAGGTGGCTTTACTGTAGGTAATTGTTTTTTACTTGAACTGATTGCTTGACTATATGACAGTTGACCTGATACCTTTGTTGCTGACATACTTTGTGAGCTTTTAATTTCCTTTAGCGGTTTCGTTATGTTTTCTGAACTAGTGTTATCTTGAAGAATATCATTTATTGTTTCGTCTACTGCCTCCAAATTTTCTTGATTCCCATCTTTTTAAGACCCTGTTACTATGGAATTTCTGGTCGCTATTGTCTCCATGGCTTCGGCCTCTATGGTGGTTTCTGCTACGCTTTCGTTAACTTGCTGCGGTGCTACAGTAGTATGATGTGCTTCAGTTTGGCCATCTACTCCAAAGGCATCTTCTACCTCTTTATGCCTTGCTTCTCTAAGCATTTCATTTTGTCTATTAACCTCTGCATTAGTAGTACAAAAATAGTATGCATCTATTAAACTATTATATTCATGTTCGTATACTAACTAAACCGTTCGTATATACGATTTAATAGATTTGTTTTGATATCAAAATATAACAAAATTGCATTCGTATTTACATTTGTGAAACCCATTTTAAGATGTTTTATATCTTGTTATATATCTTGTGACTGATAGTCGATCAATGTTTCCTTATTGCAGCACTAGTCTGAATTATTCTTATCTTGATATAGGACAGTATAGCCAAATACGTCAGTACTCGGCAATACAGGCCAGGTTAGATTGTAACTTCACTCTCTGCTGAGCGATAGTTTTGTTTGTCCCCTGGACCCACGTCATGAGACCATCCGCTAATTACACCTTCCCAACATCCATCTCCGTATCGAGATCGTTGATACAGCATAGAAAGAGCGTGCAACACAGAGCTGATCCCTGTGGCAGACCATACTCGATCGTTATCAGATCAGATAGGTCAGTTCCTACCCTGGTCCTGATAATACAAGCGTCCAGAAAGTCTGTTGGTCACCGGTACATGTTTGTCGTGGCAGTGATAGATAAAACTAGACTAGACTAGTAGATGTTATTAAGGACGGGGTGAACTTGACGGTAGACGATTTGGTTCGAGAGTTTTGTGCGCGTGTTTAATAGTGGGGGGGGGGGGGGGGGAATAGCCATTGTAGAAGAAGGACGTGTGTTGATAGTGTTTAGTATTAGCATTTGAAAATGAAGTTAACATTCTATTTCAGACTCGAAGTTGCTGATACCGTTGGTTATTTTCGTCGGAAAATAAGTGTTCCCGTCCTGCTCACATGGGTATAGTTGCAGTATTAATAATACAAGTATTCAGAATATAGATTAAATAACACGCATACACTCCCCCCTCATCACAATGTTCTTACACGAGTTTTAATATCAATTTCTATCTCCATACCTTATAGTAGGCCTGTTTCAGATCGAAGGACAGCACATAGGTGGTGACCTTTGTGTGGAAACAGCCAATGATTTCCTTAATCAACTGAAGAACGGAGTCCACTGGCTGCCATCCCCACCAAAAGCCCGCTTGACACGAGTCTATCAGTCTGTTATTTGACAAAAACCAAAACAAGCGGGCATTGACCAGCCTTTCCAAGAGCTTGTTGATGTTAGAGCAGAGGGAGAACGGTCTGTAGCTCTCAGGTGAGCCCAGATCCCTTGCTGTCTTGGACAGGGCGACCACCTCCACAATTTTACACCTGCTGGCAAGTTCGACACACGTCTATGATTGGTTGATTAAGGCGAGAACTTTGTTAATGACCAATACAATAATTAAAAAAAAAAATCCATCCGTTTGCAAACATTATCGTTTAAACATGTTCTCTCCTACAACGATAAAAATATAAATAATCCCCACCTCTGGAGTTGAGAAGTTGATCGAATAAAAAATAGATGTGTGATGTAATGTTATGATTAGCAATTTATTGATTCTTAGGAACGTTATTATCTCCCATTTGTCAATCAAGAAAAAGATAGTTGAATTGTTTATTTAAGGAAAATAACATTTTATCTCCCTTAATGAAATTAAATGTAAAAACTTTAAAACTATTTCATATTTTTAAATGAAATATATGGATTTTTGTTTAAATAAACTGGTCGTTATCGAAAGCGAAATTTGAAATATTACTTTATTGATGTTTTTTAATTCAACTCCAGTTTCACGAAATACAAAGTCAAATCATAATGTTAAAATAGCATGCCAAACGTGTAATCAAATATACAAGAAATAAGGAAACACATTTATTTAGATTGTATATTAATACAGAAAGCAAAGCAAATACTTGCGAAAATATTAAAAACAACCAATCAAACAGCCACAACAAATAAAGCAATCACACTTAATGTAATTAACACGACTAGACAAAGAACAGAAGACGAAAACAGACTAGTAGCAACGGCTATTTATAGATCGACTATATGGGAAAACGGGAATAAAATTAGATTTTGTTTTGCAAAATTCACGGACATCGAGTCAAAACAAAGCTAAAACATAGACTGGGACCTCTCACTTAACTAAAGAAAATTGCACAGGAAAAAACAGGGAATTGAAAATAGTATAATTTTAATTAAGTCAGTCTCAAGCCAAATATCAGTCAATCAACCCTCGAGTTAATTAACGTTAGAACAGTCTTATGCTTGTGAGGTTTTAAAAGGGCACAATCTGAATGGTTGAAAGAGAGACACACCTCATCCCCCCCCCATAACATCTACACACACACACACACACACACAGTCAAAAGAAACAGAGTTTGCACACCTTATTTTAGTCTAGTTTTTATGCCATTTTATTTTCTCCATTTAATTACTATAATATATGAAATTGCTGTTCATGTCTTTGATGCTGTGTAAAACCTTCAAATAAATTATTATTACTGTTTTAAATATTAAAAAAAAAAATTAAAAAAAGAAAACCCTGTGGGATAATTGCTATAGATATAGATGTTTGGGCAGAATGTTTGCTTTGATGTGTCTCATTGTAATCAACATAACTTTTCCGGTTGATTAAAATGTTCATCATTTTAATTATCTGTAATCCCAAATGTATTTCAGCTCTACTTATAAGCCCAAACCCCACTCAGCCAACCACGCCGAGAGGGAAAAATCCATTGAATCTTCATGACACATTAGCATTTTATTTTCAGTTTAAAAAAACAATTGTAATTAGACGTTTTAAACCTAAACCTAACCTAAAAGCTGCTGATCTAGATAGGTAAAACAAGCAAACTAATTGATAGGGCACATACTATCTGTGTTTTTACAGACTGTTTTTTTCGAGGGGTGGGGAGGTCAACATTTTCAGAGGGGGGGGTGGTGTGGGTGGACACTGATAATAGTTCATTTCCTATATAAATAACATTTCGTTTGGTGAGGGGGGGGGGGGGGGGGGTGGTAGACTTACTTCGGGGGGGGGGGGGGATGAAGAGATGCCTAGAAGAAACTCTGCATAATATACATATATATTTAATGTATGTATGAATATGCACTGTTTCGTTTATTTACAATAGATTTATGGATCAATATGGACGGTCATATGAATCCGAAAAAAAAAATAAAAATAAAGATTTACTCGATACACAACACACTTGTTGAAAATTCTTTAAAAGTAAACTGAAAACATGCGAACATTTACTATGGTTAAGTATAAATACATATTTTAATACTAAAACATATTAAATTTGTGTATGTGCCAGTTCGTCATAGAAATTTTGCGCATATGACAAAATACAAAAGAGGAATATAAACAACACTGTGCGAGAGAAATGAACCGAGTTACCTGGTTATGTTCCGTAAGTTAAGGGAAACAACTCTTACAACACAACAATTATTAAAGTCAACAACTGGTGGTCGTCAAGATGTAATACAAATTTGTATTGAAGTAAAGATAAAGAATAAGTAAATCTTTGTTTACACATAAAAATGTATATATGTTTTTCTCTTGTGAAATAATATATTTAAAATTTTAAATAATCAAAACTAAGATGCCAGAGCTTTAAACTAAACACTTGCTTATATATAGTTGAACACATCTTTTTTATTAATGTTCTATGCATCCTTCTTTTTAGATTCGAAATATTTTTTGTTTACAAAACTAAAAGCAATTGAAATCAATAATAATTGGTTTTTACTAAAAAAGTCTCTAACAGGTTGTAGTTATATTATGTTTTTTAAAAGGCCAAAAGTTGATATCAGTTACACTTCGTACCTTACAATATAATATCCTTATATATAAACACGCCGATAATAAAGAATGCAAAAAGTGGACGGTCTTATATTATGTTTACAAATGAGTTCGCTTTTAAAACTTGTATTAGAGTCTTACGCTTATATTTATTGGTATATAAAACAAAAGTTTCATTTATGTAGCAATAAAACAAACTTAATTGAGTTGGGCAATTAGTGTTAACAAAAAGCTCCTTTGCACAGTTAGTTGCAACTTTTTCGCGCAGTTACTTTTCCACGAACTTCTACACTCGCTAATCGGGTTACTCGTATCTCAAATTTTGCTTGTATGACAAAGCACATTTTAGCTTGCTCAACAGCTCGCATCCCCAATACTCTCTTATTTTAGGTACCCCTGTATGTAAAAGTCTACACGTTAATTAACTATACGACTCCGTGTTTTTAAAGACATTAAACTAGATGGTAAAGTAGATATTAAACAATTGAAATCACATAGGGTAACATGTTTTACCTTTTTGGTTTAGTATAAAGAAAAGTGGTATCGTAAAAATGTGTTCACTTTCCAACAGACGTTGTACATAAACATCGTTTACGATCATATACTAGTTTTGTCCAAAGTAGTTATACAGACCCTAGTTAGTACGGGATGTAATAAGATAGCACAAAGAAACATTTTGAAATGTATACTTGAATACTAGTTCCTGAGCTTTAACTAGAAAAACAGGTTATATGATCAATAAAAATAGCAAACGATTTCTTGAACCAAAATTGACTTAAAGAAAATATAATTAATATTTCTGATGTTAAACTATAAATTAAATTTCCATTGTAAAATTTCATTTCTAACTGTGATATTTAAACTCAGCTGTTATATAGCAACAAAAAAAAATTATGCTATAACGGATGTTCCTTATTTGTACAAGAAATGCGATGAATATAAACACGATGATCGTGAAGTTCCCAGAAATGAGAAATAAAATAATTAAATCACGTCTACAAACCAAACGTACACATTTTTGTAAAAAAATATTTTAAAGCGTACACCACGGTGATTTTACAATTTTACTTTAGCATATAAAAATATTCACTTGGATAGTGAAGCTAGATAAGTATTTCTTCTATTAAATCACCATTATTGTTTTTATACCTAACTTCCGGTATATCAAATTAGATATCTTCAGATGGAAATAACACTCAATATAAACATATAACTAAATTGAATTTGTATTTAAAAATCAAAAGAACCATTTAAATATGTTATATATTTTGTTATATCATATGTGACTAATATTTAACAATAACTCGTCTTTTCGACCGTCGAGTTCGAATTATTTTATGTTGGTTATTGTATTGTATTGCCTGGAAGCAAATCTCTCAACAACATAGGGTACAGGACTACCCGCACCGCAGTAACCGAGGGACCAACAACCAATTTCACTGACGATTATAACAGAGCCACCAAGTGGATCATCCACACTGCAGTAACCGAGAGACCAACAACCAATTTCACTGACGATTATAACAGAGCCACCAGGCGGATCATCCGCACCGCAGTAACCGAGGGACCAACAACCAAGTTCACTGACGATTATAACAGAGCCACCAGACGGATCATCCACACCGCAGCAACCGATGGACCAACAACCAAGTTCACTGACGATTATAACAGAGCCACCAGGCGGATCATCCACACCGCAGCAACCGATGGACCAACAACCAAGTTCACTGACGATTATAACAGAGCCACCAGGTGGATCATCCACACCGCAGCAACCGAGGGACCAACAACCAAGTTCACTGACGATTATAACAGAGCCACCAGACGGATCATCCACACCGCAGCAACCGAGGGACCAACAACCAAGTTCACTGAATAATAAATAAATGAAGAACGGCGGACATCAAAACAAAAGATAGAACATCACGTCTAAACTAATCCATATTAAACGATAATAGTGACCAAAAATGCAATAAAAATTAACAGATTTAATTCCACCCAAAACCATTTTAAATCAAACAGTAAATAAACGAAGAACGGAGGACAATAAAACAAACGGTAGAACATCACGTCTAAACTACTCCATATAAAATGAATAGGAAAATAAAACAACGCAAACATGAGTAACACTGTTGCAATTATTTGACGCAATTATTCCATATAGGCCTACACTCAACGCTCCTATTAAATAAAATGAAATTGTTCAGACTCTTATCTTTGTGCTGCTCTCACGAGAAAGACATATTAGAATTATATTATTTCGGTGGGATACATGATCGGGACTTAATTTACATTTTATAAGGGAAACAACTTACCAATTATTTTGTTGATTAACGTGTACCTAAACATTTCAAATATAGTATACATCTATTACATAATTATATTAGTTTTCTAATACAAACATTTACTGTCATATATATCATTTAAGAGATACGTTTCAATATAAAATAAAGTAATTAGATTGCTTTAGTATTTAAAAACGTAAGAACCATTTAAAGATGGTATATAATTTGTTATATATATATATATATATATATATATATATATTGTGCCTGATCTCTGATTAACAAGTATCATCGAACTCGTGTGCCGATAAATGTTTTTATTTATAATTTTAAGAAAACAATCAATAAAGTATTAATTGTTATTTACACAGTCTCAAGCCAAACATCACTCGATCACCCCCACATAAAACATAACAGTCTTCTGTTTCCCAGGTATTAAAAGTGCACAATCTGAATGGTAGACACACACACTCCCCCCCCCCACACTCAACCGGACTGCTGGATATTTCAAGGTAGCGTGCCCTCTTTGCCATCTATCTCCCCTTTATCTATTTAATGTAGTCATATTTTAATTACTTTTAATGATTAATTAATTATCTAATTGGAGAGAAGAAAATAGGAATCTACAAAATAATTACCGGAAAGACAATTTGCCGATGGACATTTTTCCTAAATGTCTTAAATATTCGAATTGATCTTTGCCTCATTGTGAGAAATGCTCGAATGAACTTATACCTGATTGGGACAAACGTGAACATTGACATTTGCTCGAATTTCGACAAAAGCGTGTTGCTGCATGCAATGATGAAAGCCTGGCCTGCCAAGGTAAAAAAGAGAATTACTGGAGATGGCTAGCACTTGTTATCCAGTGTTGTCTACACTCAAAGTGTTCATTTAAATATCAAACTTATCAAAATGCTGTCAGTGGGCCGGTGAAGTGGTGTCGACTTGTTTAAGTGTTATTGTTAGGAATATTACATTTTAACACAATAATTTGTTTAAACGTGAAGACTTTAAAATTATTTTATATATATTTTGTAATGGTGTGAATTTTTAAATAAGCGTTGGACTGAGATAGATGAGTTAAAAGCCAATCACATTGTTTAAAAAGGACTTTGGTAGATGTTATGTATATATGAGCAGGGTACATTGGCGTAGCTAGGTCGGGCGTCACCCGGTGCGGCGCTTAATGGCGTCACAATAGTATAAATCAAATATTATATTAAATTTACTTTTGCTATTAATTTGTACAATTTCAGTACAATACATACCTTAATTTATTTCAAAAATATTTATTTAATTGATGCTATACATTTGTGATTTTGACAGTGTTCACATTATATTAACGATTTTTATCTATAGCCGGTTATAAATACACGTGTTTTCTATATCATTAGCAGGTGTACGTCATGGTGTCACCCCCCCCCCCCCCCCCCTCTTCATCATTGTCGGGATTTGTCAAGTTTGCTTTTAAAAGACTATTCAACTTACTCCAATTGATCACTGAATTAAGTGGGATTATCATTTTTCTGTATATATTTTGCTATTTTGTGCCTTGGTGTCACACCCCCTAAATGACGTTACTCTGTGCGGTCCGCACCCCCCGCCACCCGATCGCTACGCCTCTGGCAGGGTAAACGATAATTTAACAGGCCTCTATACATTACTTTGCGTGTTTGGTTTATGTTTCGTTATAGGGTATAACGAAAAAAGGAAATTTTGTTTGCATTTCAATGCTGGGCATTAATTAGAAACATATATTATAGGTTCTATAGGCATAGTAAATAATTGTCTGCGCCTAAATCAACTTAAAACAAATTCTAATTACTGTGTCTCATGTTAAACTATAAATACAAATTCCATTGAAAAGTTTTATTTTAAACTGATATATCACAGTCAGTGTTTATAAACAACGTTAAAAATATGCTATAACTGATGCACCATAACTGTAAACACAATAATCGTGAAGATCCCAGCATTGATATATGGAATATTCAAATCACGCTGTGGGTAAGGCAGTTGATGGAACATCCACAGTTTTATCACAGAGTTTATCTAATGAATGATATTGAGAAAGATTACTACGAGTTGATGTATGCTTTGATTTTCCTTCTAGAGTACCAGTCGACAGTTTTGAGTCATACACGTGAAGAGGAACAGATAGTAGATTTAATACTGGAGGTTAGTCGTGAGACCAAGGAGGTCTAAAAGAAAATACAAGATATTGCTTGTCTGTTTTCTATTGTCAGAAAAATTAGCACATGTCACTATATAGGTTGCTTATGCTTCCTGAGCTGCTTATACTACACAAAATTAAAGTATAAGACTAAAAAGTGCGATATTGGCTGTAAAAATAGATCAGATTCACTCAGCAGCGATGGAGGAAATGTTACATCTGACACACACCCTAGATGTTATTGTAACGACAAAAAATCATAAAAAGTGAAAGAAAAAAAAAGAAAAAAAAACCTATCATATTTAATGTTAATACTGACCAAAAATGTGACATAATGGGCACATTTAAATCCATCCGAAAACATTTTAAATCAAACATTAAATAAGAGAAGAATATTTGATGTGATGTGTCTCATTGCAATCAACATAACTTTTCCGGTTGCTTAAAATTTGTATGATTTTAATTTTCTGTTATCCCAAAAGCATTTCAGCTCTACTTGAAAGCCAACACCACCCCTACCCCCAGCCCCTCAGCCCACCACATCGGTGGAAAAAAAAAATCCCTTGAACCCTTATTTAATTATACATTTGCATTTTCAGCAAGTGAGTTAAATAGAAGCTTGTAAAAATGCGTTGTTGGCAGTGAAAATATATCCTCAACAATCAGAAGTGATGGAGCAAGTTTTTCATCTTTGCCACACCATAGCTGTTTTTGTAACGACAGAAACATCATGAAAAGTGGAAGAAAGAACAGAAAAAAAATATCGAATAATTATAGTGATAAAAAAATATGACATAATTGACAAATTTAAATCCATCCAAAAAACATTTTAAATCCAACATTAAATATAAGAAGAGTGTCGGACGATAAAACAAACAATAAACATTACCTCTAAACTACTCTAGATTAAAGGAATAGGAAAATAAAACAAAATAAACATGAATAATACGATCTGACTAATGTCTCTGTGCTAACCAATTAAGAGAAATAACTATATTAGAATTATATTGTTTCGATGTTATAAATGTACGTTACTTAATTTACATTTTATAAGGGAAACAACTTACACATTATTTAATTGATTTAAGTGTACCTAAACAGTACAGATATGGTTAAATGTATTACATTACTATATTGAATTTCAAATTATAACTTTTACGACCATATATTATTTAAAAGATAAGTTTCAATTTTAAAAATTTAATTAAATTTTATTTGTATTTTAAAGCATAAGAACCATTTAAAGACGGTATATAATTTGTCATAAATATTGTGCCTGTATATTAACTACCGTTTGGTCGTTGTATTGGTTTTTTCTAAAATTATTGTATTTATAATTATGAGGTCATTTTATCCTGTTGCAAGGTCAAGCTGAAATGTCAGAAGTTGAGTTGAAAAAGAAGCCTTGGTCACCCCATTTTGATGCTAGATTCCCTAATTAAAATCAGACAAGGAACTGTTGGCAAAACTATGTTGATTACTTCCGTTGTCAGAAAATAAAAGGTGAAGAATATGCCCCTTGTTAATACTTTAAAACATTATATATTCACATCTATGTCCTTCTTTCTGGGTAGAACAATGGGATGATCAACGTGCAAGTGGTAATTTTGCTGGCAAAATTAAACAACGTACTGTATTCCTTTCAAGTTTGGTGTATAGGCTGATCAGCAGCATACTGTTAGTACAGAATTTATGTATGATTGTCTTCAGGATAAGTGAATAAATTTTTTTGTTAAGTTAAAAAAAATATAAAACAAATAAAAAAAAATAAATATAATTATGAGGTCCGCAAGCTTTTGTAACCTTGAGCAAATAAATTTGTCATTCATGAAATTTTCTAGAACTTATTTGACTTCAGCTGACTTTATAATTATGCTTAAAACGAAAGCAAAGTTAGAAATCGAAAGCACGAACGTCAAGAATAGTTACAATTTCTTATAGTATACATTTTTCAATTATCCCTTGGGTTAGGGTCAAGAAATCATCATCACCATAATCATCATCTGCACCTACTTGGACAAATCCAACATTATCCTGCCGTGCCCAAACTCACAAAACTATAGTGTTAAATCTTCATCTGGGCAGTCAACCCTCAGTCTCCAATTAAGCTATTTAAGCTACCGAACAAAGACAAGATATATCAAGTCATCCTCTAGCCACACCAGACCTCCATACTTTTCTCAATGTTGGATAAATACATCTGTCAGATTGCATGCATCTTATAAGTTATATTCCAAGACAACAAAACAAATATTGAAACAGAAAAATAGATTTATTTTTTGTTCAAATAAAATTTTAATGGAGATGATTATACATTATTAGGTAATTATTAATAAAGAAATGTACACATTTTTTGCGCGACACCCCCTCCGTTTGGTAGCGCCCTAGGTGACCACCTAGTTCGTCTTATAGTTAGCGCTGACCCTGCATACATGGCCCCCATCCCAAAACGTAACTATAACTAATTGGAAATGCCATAGATCACTGTAAAGAAATTTTTTTTAAAAAAGGGTAGACAAAGCCTGTGTAAATAAAGTTACCTCCCATGCTGTATTGTTCATAAAATCAGGGGACTTTTTTTAAAGGATAGTATATCGATTAAGCAAACAAATATATAATGAAAATATCATTCCAATATGTATGCTTAGTAATTAAAAAACTTAATAAAAATGTAATATTATTTTTATAATCTTAAAATAATCGTATAAAATTACTTAACCTTTAGAAATTTTGTTTAAAACGCAAAATAATAAACGATAGTCAAATAACAAATGATAATTTTTTATATAGTGAGATGAAAATTATACAATAATGCTACCCTGGTTGCAGTTTCGACCTTAGATTTTAAAAAAAAAATGAATTGAGAAAAAATAAATAAATAAAAAAATAAAAAATTTAAAAAAAAATTAAAAAAATAAAATTAAAAATTAAAAAAAAAAATAAATGTGATAAAAAGATTAGGCGTAGCGAAACAAAACCTTGTAATTGTAACTCCCTATCACTCTAATATAAATTATAAATAAATTAACAGGGTACAAAAATAACGTTTGAATTAATAAGTAAAAATAAAAGACAACTATATTAACCTATATCAACGGACATAGTTTTATTTTAACGAGTAGGCCTACAAGATGCTCAGTTTAAAAAAGTAGTAAATATCATCCTAGGCCTACACGATGCTTAGTTTAAATGTTCTTAATTAATTTTTTGTGACCGAACAAAAGGATATTTTTGAAAACTTTATTCTGCAATATTGGTTTAAATTATGACAGGAATCGATTGGTAAATGTTTCAAGTCGCTAAGTTGTCTGGTTGCCGAGATATGGGCCAAAAACTGCATTTGTTCGAGTTTTTTTGGCTTTTCCGGGAAATCCAGGAAGGAATTCCGGGAATTTTTTTGGCCCACAATCATCCTTGGAACTTGCTTAACATATTTGCTTTTGGAACTAGTCCTCAATATTGCTTCGTTGAGGAGGAGATACGACTTAAAGGCTGCGGACACACATCCATACATCCAGAAATGACGAGTTAATAATCGCAATTGTCCGTATGGAAATAGCGCTAAAAATAAAACAGTAACGGTATTAATTTAGGAGTAAAGATAGTTTTATCATAACGCACTTTATGTACGCTCAGTTATTAAATGCACAAACATTCGGCAATAATAATAGTTTTAATAAATTAATTTCAAAATTATTTTTTTTCTGCAAGTAGATGTATACTTGTATTGTGCATCTGGGATAACCGTTGACAGTATTGGGTGAAATAACAGAAGAGGAGCAGATAGTTGATTTAATACTGGAGGCTAATTATGGGATCAAGGAAGTCTAAAAGTAAAGACAATATCCTGGTATTTTGTCCTCTAATGTTTGAAAAGTGAGCAGAGGTAGCTTTAGCAACAAGAGCCGCCTATACATCAATAAGTTCAAGTTAAGACCGAAAAGCTCGTAAATATGGCAAGCAACAATCAGAAGAGATGGAAAAATGTTACATCTAACCCAGACCATAGCTGTTGTTGTAACGACATAAACCATGTAGAGTGGATTCAACAGAAGGAGAAAAAAAAAGAGCCATCAATTGAAAATAACGAAAAATAAGTAATAAACTGAGTTGTAGATAATATTAATGAAAACCATTGTGAGAATTCGCTTTTAATAAACATACATTTCTAAAATATATGAGAGTTTTAACCTTTTCCTCATCATACATTTTCAGGTACATAATTTGCAAAATTATACAATTATTGTCATTTTTACTTTCTCGTTTACGAAGTATAGAGGAAGTATTGCAGTCGTGTAAAAATCTAAATCGAGATATTCACCAATCTCGAAGTTCTACACCCCCAGTGAGTCGGATTTTTTTTCAGAATGTCTCTCTCTCTTTCTCTCTGTGTGTGTGTATGTGTGTGTGCCAGTGTGTGACTGTGAACACGATAACTTGAGTACCGTTATAACTAGGTTGATGCCATTCCATATGCCTTTTATATTAAGAGAGAGAGAGAGAAAGAGAGAGAGAGAGAGAGAGGAGACTGGAGACGGAATAAAATCTTACATCTAAGTTTATAAAGCAAAACCTTCTATTAGATGCAGATTTCTGTATTTGACAAAAGATAAAAACCGGTCGTGAGTACCCGCTAAAGACCAATAGAAAAAAAAACTTACCTCGAAATTCCCAGCCCTATTCCTGTAGCAACTCTCTGTCATTGGTAGTAAATATTATGGTGTCAAAGTTCAGTAGGGACGTCGTTAAAAGTTTGCTGATGACGACAGTAACAGTTTGGTAGTGGCGATGATAAACATTCAGATGTGACGACGATAACAACCATCTTGTGACGACGATGAAAGTCTCAGGCAATAAAAACCTTATATGGTAAACATTTACCCTTAAACAATACCAGCGACTGTGGCAAGTCTCCGGCAATAAACAACGTATATGGTAAACATTTACCCTTAAACAATACCAGCGACTGTGGCAAGTCTAAGGCAATAAACACCTTATATGGTAAACATTTACCCTTAAACAATACCAGTGACTGTGGCAAGTCTCAGGCAATAAACACCTTATGTGGTAAACATTTACCCTTAAACAATACCAGCGACTGTGGCAAGTCTCAGGCAATAAACAACGTATATGGTAAACATTTGCCCTTAAACAATACCAGCGACTGTGGCAAGTCTCAGGCAATAAACACCTTATTTGGTAAACATTTACCCTTAAACAATACCAGTGACTGTGTCAAGTCTCAGGCAATAAACACCTAATATGGTAAACATTTACCCTTAAACAATACCAGCGACTGTGACAAGTCTCAGGCAATAAACACCTTATATAGTAAACATTTACCGTTAAACAATACCAGCGACTGTGGCAAGTCTCAGGCAATAAACACCGGATATGGTAAACATTTACCCTTAAACAATACCAGCGACTGTGTCAAGTCCCGGTAAATTGCGATCGCTACAGCGGTTGATGTTTTTGTACGGCCGGTCTATTTCTAAGTTCTTCTTGTTTTTACTGGCCGCCAGCTGTTAAGGTCGACTTTAAGAAGTACAAACAACAAACTACACAAAGTTTGGACCACAGTATTAGTGCGGGCCTACACCCGTAATATATTCGCCTAGCCCTCTGTCCAAATCAACCCATCAACTCTCGTTCACACACCTAGTAAACTGAATACCAATATTTGGTCTAAGGGGAATAACACAACAACATGGGGCTGAACACAACTCACATACTCACTATAAACAATGACTTACCAAGCCTTAACCCGACGCGTAACAATAACAGTATTCACGTCCACCCCTGAAATAACAATACACGTGAAGAAAACACGTCCCCTCCCTCCCCTACCCAGCAACAGAAAAAATAGAACTACATGTCAATCATACCAAACATAAGAACATTACAGACCTATTCTCTAGCTGTAAAATGTGCATGTCCATCATAGACACTATGTGCTACATTAGTCATAATAAAATGGGTACAACTTTATAAAGACAAGTCAGCACTGACTATTATCAATACGGTTTGTTATTATCTGTGTTCGCATTGAACTTTAACGGTTAGCCGTTCATAACGGTCGGCGGGGTAAAAAAGAAGCCGTTCATGTAGTACAAAAGAATATCACATTTAAAAACAAATACAAATCTTGCCGCACGATTTGTATTTACATGTTCTAGCTATATTGGTATATCCCCACTTACTTCAGAACAGTTAATCATTACGCGCTTTTAAAAAGCATGATACAAAGATTTTGACAATAATCAAATATACATAGAAATTAGCATTATTTTTAAGAAAGAAAGGTAAGTATAACTTATTTTTTTTTAAATACTTTTAAGATGAGGCCTATATAGCTGCTAAGAAAGTGTAAAATATTTAAATTGCTCAAATAGATTTACAACAAACTTGTGTAGGTCTACGTAATTACATTCATAATTCATAGGTGTAATAACATCCATGAATGATAGCTTACTCATAAAGCAATACAATAACATTTTAATTATATTCAAAATTTGACAAAATATAGGGCCCCTTCCTAAACCACAGCTTTAGGATTTGCCATATATCGTAGAAAAGAAATTCATTGACATAGTTTTGTTTAGTTAAATATAACTCTCATGTTGTTTTTTTTTTAATTCAGGGGAAACAATTAAGACTAGTACATTAATTTAAGAAAAAAAAAAAAAAGAAAACAAATATAATAAACTATACTGATTTTAATTACAATAATTAAACAAAATAATATTTTTTGAAATATTGATGGGAATAACATTATTTATAGAAGTGTGTTTTAATGCATTGATCTAAATTCTAAGATCAAACCTTTATGAGATTAAAAAACTTTATTTTACATAAGTTGATTTTTTTAAAAATTTAATACTGATGTTGATAAGGATTGTTTTTTCCAATTTTAATACTTTTATTAGCAATTCAAAACAAATAGGGTTAGCCGGGGTAATTCCACACACTATATACTAAATACTCTCTATTTTTAATGGGAGTAAAGTTTAATTAAAAGTTACTATTCCCTCTTTCTAAGAGGTCATTTCTTGTACTTTCTGATACTGTTAGAGAAGCGTTCATGTACAATCAGAGTAAGAATTTTAATTTTATCTGCATCTATCTTCAAACATCCTTACGTAAGTACAACCCCTGCACTTTTTTAAAAATAGTTTATTTTGTCTTATTTTTTATTGTTGTCAATTATTTATTGATTTTATGAAAGCTTAATCATTTTTGTTAATAGTAACAGTTAATGATGCTAGATTCAGCCTTTAATTTAGAAAAGGAAAGCATATATTTTTTTTCAATAGTAGGTGTGGGGCATTTCCACACACATGGTGTGGGGCAATTCCATACACTATAGTTTGGAATGTCCCATGTTGCTTTTTATACTCTTTAGAGGGTTAAGCTATTATTTTAAACCATTTAAACTGGTTGTGGCTAATTCTGTAATTCACAACTCACGATTTAATCTTAAAAAATACTTAAATAGTACTAGATCTAATACTATTTATTAAAAAAAAAGACTCTGCTATTAAAGTTAAGTAAAATTGCCACACACTTCTTTTATTTCTTTATTTATTATTATTTTTACTGTACCTATATTATTTATTATAATTCATGCAATATTTAGAGCTAAACATCCCCATACACACATTAGTAATTAGACTTTCTAACATTTAATTTTGTTTTTATTTCAGAATGGTAGGGGGGCCTACACAATTATAAACGAAAAACGTCGGCCTATGACAGATGAGAACAGAATTCAGGAGGAAGAAATTGAGGCTTTCTCCTCACCCAGTGATGAAGACTGGTTGCCCCCATGTAAAATTGTTTCCAAGGGGAAAAATGGTTTACACATTTTTAAATACATGAATTTTAAAATTTTCAAAATGTGTGTGGAATTGCCCCACTTGTCATGTTTTTGCAATACAAGTGACATATTTAAAAATTGTATTTTATTTTGTGAATTATCTCTATATTTGTTTGCCATCATATAAGTAATGCATGTCTAGTTATACCCTCAATATTATATTGCGTAGTGTTAATTTTAGATTTTTTACATTTTTTTTTAGAAAAGTAGTGAATGGAATTACCCCGGGTTACCCTACGTCAACACCAAATTATTTACATAATTTCGAACATTAAATGAAAGTGACTTGTTTTGCAAATGTACAAAATGGATATTTACAAGATGGCATGTATGTGATTATAAATAAAAGAAAGGGATGACAGTGAAATGGGTGAAGGTCAAACGAAAGTTGTCAGGAGTCCGGTGGGGAGGTTAAAGGAAATTGTTCAAAGAAGGGGGAGACGGCGTTGGGCAGGGTCAATGGGAAAGTGAAGCATCATCTATGTAGGGAAACAAAATGTATTGACCAGTTGAAATATACAGATATTAGACATTGATGTTGGGGTGGGTGGTGGGGTTGTTGGAATAGTTATAGGGGATGTGGGGTTATCATGTTTGAGGGTGAGGTGGACAGAGGGGGAGAGGGGGTAGAGGTGTCTGACGAGGTGTGGAGAGGGTGTCTGTGTGTGTTTAAGGCAAGCCAAGCGTCAAATTCTGTGCTGTGTGATCTAACTGCTGAGGTGTTACTATTTATAGTATGGATGGCTGGGGGGGGGGGGGTTGACGAACAGATTGCTGTGTGAGCGATTTAGCGGGATGGTGAAAGGTTGGTATGTTCAAGTCGGTGTTAAACTTTGCTTCAGGAGCTACCTATACATCAATACTTGCAAGTTTACAAGTAACCAGTTCTTTATTTAGCTGTAAAAATATATCAGCAACAATCAGAAGAGATGAAGAAAATGTTATATTCAACCACACCATAGCTGTTTTTGTAACGTCACAAACTCATGAAAAGTGGAGGAAACAAAAAAAAAAAAAGAAACAAACAAATTAAATGATAATAGTGATCAAAATTGCAAAATAAATGAACAAATGTAAATCCGCCCAAAAACACTTTAAATCAAACATTAAATAAACGAAGAATAGCGGACAACAAAACAAACATTACGTCTAAACTACTCCATAATAAATGAATAGGAAAATAAAACAAAGCACACATGAATAATAATATTGCCATTATATGACGTAATTATTCCATTTACACTCTACACTCTTATTAAATAAAATTAAATTGTTCAGTCTCGTATCTCTGTGCTGCTCTCACAAATTAAGAGAAAACGTATATTATAATTATACGAGCCGACTCGCGGTGTATCATACGCCGCTATTTATTTTTTTTTTCTACTTTTCAGTAATTCATAATTTGTGAATTCGACAGTACCAATGCTGCCACGGAAAATATTTGCTTTTAAAGCACTAAACCCCCCCCCCCCCCCCCCCCGTGAAAGCAGCCTCCTCTTAGTTACCTCCTCTAAGTTTAAAATAGTTTCAAACTTAATTATCTGCCCCTAAACATTTAGCGTGAACTACAACTCACCTGACCATACCATGTGAGGGGGTGGTGGGGGGGTGGTAGCGATAGAGAGGAAAAGAGGGGACTGCAAGGCGCGCGCTTGCAGCTTGTTTTCTAACGGCTCCCAGAAGAGAATTATATATAATCTAGTTGATAGTCTTCCACCGCTTTTGTTGGCAAACATGTTACAAACCAGCCTCTTTTCAATGTTTAAACCAACAAGCTTTAAATTCAATGTATCTTTTGTATTCATTTATATATTTCGCTATTTATTTACTAAACTCTGTACACCAATGTAACTATCTTGTAAATATCCACCCAAACGGCGTGGAATGTTACTGTATTTGTTTTAAATTAGAAAATAAAAGTTTTAAAATTGAAAAAAAAATTAGATTTTGACTATCGTTTTAATTTTGGAATGATAGATCAGTATGTGTTTTACATAAACATTTCCCCCACGGTCATTCCTTTTGTGTCCATGGGTGGCTACAGTGTGAACTTCTGACTCCGCAGCTAAGGACGGAGCAGAGTAAACTAAGCAGTTAAGAGAAACCTAGTTTGCACACCTTATTTTATTTTCTCCATTTGATTATTATATATGCATTTGATGATCATGTCTTTGATGCTGTGTAAAATCCATCAAATACATTATTATTATTACTGATTTAACTGTGTAAAACAAAATGTTTGAGGACTGTATAGATATAGATGTTTGCAAGGGAAGAATGTTTGCTTTGATGTGTCTCATTGTAATAACATAACTTTTGCGATTGCTTAAAATTTGTATGATTTTAATTCTCTATATTCCCAAATTTATGTCAGCTCTACTTAAAAACCCAAATTCCACCCTCTCCCCCCCCCCCCCCCTGTTCCCCCGTCCCCTCAGCCAGCCATGCCGAGAAAAAAAATCCATTGAATCATCATTTAATTACACATTTGCATTTTCAGTTTCAGGTTTTTTTTTCTAGACGCTTTGTATTAGATCTATGTATAAGTAAACCATCTTACATGAATGAAAGCAGGCTACAAGTAAGAAAGAAATATTACTATTGTAAATATGTATCAGTCATCACAAGCCGATGAAGAAAACTGTAATACTAAAGCGAACATGCAAGGCAAACTGAAGCTGTAAATGACATGTCTGAGGCGGGAAAAAAAAGACTATCGTTTTCATTTTCTGTAATCCCAAATTTACTTCAGCTCTACTTTAATGCCAAAATACCCCTCAGCCCACCACGCCCATGGAGAAAAAATCGCTTCTCGGCCTTATGGCTAAGATTAAAGTTTAGTATCTGTTATGGATTTAAATACATCTTAGGAACGTAACAGTTTTTTATTTGGCAGTAAAAAGTATCAGCAACAATCAAAAGAGATGGAGAAAATGTCATATCTAACCCAGACCAATGCTGTTTTTGTAACGACGGAAATTATGAAAAGTGTAAGACAAAGAAAACAATAAACAAAAATTATCAAATGATGATTGCAAAAGTATTTTTTTTAACGAACTAAATGCAAATTTAAAAAAAATGCCATAAACAACTTTAATTGAGAACATGTGGTCGATGATTTTTAGCAATATCACATATTTCCTTGGGCCTAAGTTTACTTAAGGCAAAATTGAAAATATTGTGTCTATGTCAAACTGTGCATAACAATTTCCTTTTTTTTAATCTCCGATGGGGGGATGGATAAAGAGAGAGGGGGGGGGAGCGGAATGTGTTAAAACTATAAACTTTATGTATACATTCTATATCATTTTTAGGAGGGTGGGGGTGATGGTTGACGCCCCTTCAATTCCCTAACCCCACACCCTTTGGAGATGCCTGAAATAAACATTACTCTGTTGTAACAACTAAAGACAAAAGTAGATAATCTAGAATATGTAGACTAGAGAGAACATCTTTAAATAGATCTACCCAATTATTCAATACCACTCTATACTATTTTTAGTGTAAAATATTACAGGTGATTCGTTGTTCTCTGGTTAATACACATGGGAAGTTCTAAACCGTACGGGTGCTGTTTAAGCTTTATACTTTCATTATTTGTCTCGTATTCAAGTTAGAAAATATTAACTTGATAAATAATCAAATATTTGTAAATTAGCATAAATTATATTTTTACAGTATATCACTGCTTTTCTATTGTTTGAATATCTGTTTATAATATCAATGTTAATATTCCCAAAAATATATTTCTACACCAGGGTCAATGTAAACCAAGATTAAACTACACATAGGTCGAGCAGCACAGACATGAGTACACCCTACAGTCCTGACAATCATCTGATACATTTCTATACAAAAGGTGTCCTGTTTGTCTATAGAACGATATATAGGAAATGTAAATCCCCAAAAAAGATTTTAAATCCCAAATTAAATAAGTGAATAATGGCTGACAGAAAAACAAACGATACAACATTACCCCTAAAATTTAGGGCCTAAAATATTCCTTATTATATGAATAGGATAATAAAACAATACAAACGTATAATGTTGTTGCAATTGATTGCCGTAATTATTCTATACACAATAATTACATAAAATAAAATTGATAAGTCACATTGTCATGTCTCTGTGCTAATCTCACTGATTAAGTTAAGACGGAAATGAGAATGCTGTAGATGCGATGTAATAAATATATATCTATAAGGGAAACAACTTACACATTCTTTTGTTGATTAACCTTTGCATTAGTAGTACAAAAGTAGTATACATCTATCAAACTATTATATTCCTGTTCGTATACTAACTAAACTGTTCGTATATAGCATTTGATAGATTTGTTTTGTTATCAAAATATAAAAAAATGCTTTTGTATTTACAATTGTGAAAACCATTTAAAGATGTTTTATATCTTGTTATATACCTTGTGACTGATCTTCGATAATTGTTCTGATCCTCGCACGACGGTCTGAAATATTCTTAAGTGCAAATTTATTTTCTCCATTTGATTATTATATAGGCAATTGAAGTTCATGTCTTTGATGTTGTGTAAAACTATCAAACAAATTATTATTACTGATTTAAATGTTTAAAATAATTGAATTAAAAAAAACTGTTTAAGGACTGTATAGATATAGATGCTTGAAAGGGAAGAATGTTTGATTTGATGTGTCTCGTTGTAATAACATAACTTTTCCGATTGTTTAAAATTCGTATCATTTTAATTCTCTGTAATCACACATTTATTTCAGCTCTACTTAAATACCCAAACTCCACCCCGTCCCCCCCCCCCCTCACCCACCACGCCGAGGAAAAAAAATCCATTGAATCATCATTTAATTACACATTTGCATTTTCAGGGTTTTTTTTTTATTTTATTATTATTTTTTTTCGGTGTGTATTAGATCTAGATCTATGTATAAGTAAACCATCTTAAATGCATGAAAGTAGTCTACAAGTAAGAAATAAATATTACTATTGTAAATCTGTATCAGTCCTCACAAGCCGATGATAAAAAACTGTAATACTTAAGCGAACGTGCAAGGCAAACTGACGCTGTAAATTACATGTCTGAGGCGGGGAAAAATGTTCTTTACATGAATAAATGCAACTGTAATCAATAATATTTATTTTTTTTTTGCAAAAAAAAAAAAAAACATCAACGAACGGGTTGTAGCTGTATTGTTTTTTCAAAAGCTTGAAAGTGTATAGGCACATGTCTAAAAATAACTAGGTACGCAAATGCTAACATTGACGTTCGGTACTCAAAGAATGGTAAAAGTGGACGGTCTTATCATGTGTTTGCAAATGAAAACGCTGTCTAGATTTTTGTTAGATTCTTACGCTTTTATTTATTGATATACAAAGTTGCATTTAAATAATATATTAGTAAAATAATTTTAAGAATACTGTTTCCCGGTGTTTCTTTAATACGAACTGTTCCACTCGCGAATCCGGTTACTCGTATCTCAAATGCGAATGTATAGAATATAAAATAAATAAAAACAAACACAAACGTTTGATAAAGTTGCTGTTATCTGCTAAAATAATTTCTCCACGCCTGTATCAAATCAAATATATGTTCCATCGTTCCATGTGAGAACCTTGACGATTGGTGAAAAGACGAATACAAGAAAAACAAAGAAGTATTGGCGTTTGTCTAGTTCCGCCTCAGGTTGAAATAAGAAAGCCAAACAAGTGTTAAAAACAGATGCAGGTTTTGTTTAAGTTGCTTAACAACACCCGCAGCTCATGTGCTATACATCGCCTTATAGAACTGAAGCGAAACAAAATACATATTGCTAAATGTGAACCATATTCATCAAATTATTTGGATTTAATCGTAAAACAAATACAAGTAAAACACAGTACTATCATGACTGTGTGAATAAAATGTGAACCGAGACAATTACATCGGCACTGTAAAGCTGTTAATCTTGTTACTTGAAACACACAAACTTATTTTTAGAACTAACATATGTAAGACACATATTAGAAACATATGTTTAAGGTATATATTGTTATGTACTGTTTCGTTTATCTATAACATACTTATGGATGAATATGGACGACCACACATAACAAAATAAAAATAAAATGTTAATCGATACACAACACACTTGGTGAAATTTATTAAAAGCAAACTGAACAGACGCGAATATTCAACACGATTGTCTATAAATATATATTCTACTTCCTTCAACATATTGAATGTGTTCGAAAAGAAATTCACATAGTTATACCCCTACCTATGCTATAGGAACAAATTCTTCCAACAATTATTTAAGTCAGCAAATGAAGGTCGCGATGAGGTAACATACATTTGTATAGAAGTAAAACGTAAACATGTTACATTTTAGTACGCTTATTGGGATGTATGTTTTTTTTTACCGGTAATAAAATATATTATTTATTTTAAATAATCTTAAATAAAACAACCAGCGATGTATACCAACATTTTGCTTATAGGTAGTTGTACTAATATTATATTTTTATTATGACGTTTACATTGATAAAATTAAAATAATAATTGTTCTTAACAAAACTAAATGCAACAATACTAAACAATAATATTAAGGTTTTTCTAAATAATTATCCATGAACGGGTTGTACCTGTATTATGTTTTTTAAAGGTTGGAATTTGATAGGCACATGTCTAATTATAACTAGGTACACACATGCTATCATTTACGCTTCGTTCCGAATAATATACTATACTTACATATAAATAGGTCGATACTCAAAGAATGCTAAAAGAGGACGGTCTTATCATGTGTTTGCAAATGAAAATGCTTTATAAATGTGTAATAGAGTCATGTTATTTTGTTTATTGATATACCAACACAGTTGCATTTATATAATAATATTGTAAAATAATTTAAATAACACTGTTTCGTGGTGTTTCTTTTATACGAGCTGTTAAACTCTCTAATCCGGTTACTTGTATCTCAAATTGTGCTTGTATGACAAAGCATATTTAAGCTTGCTCAACAGCTCTTACCCCAACACTCTCTTATATTGGGCCACTCGTATGTTAAGGTACCACTACAAGAAAACAAAATCTACCTTTTAGTAAAAAACCTAATGACTCAATAATATTTTAGAAGGTTGAGATGTAGATATATAAACAACTGAAATCTTAGAAGGTAATATAGGTTACCTTTTTGGTTTTTTAGAATAAAGAAAAATGGTATAATAAAAATGTGTTCACTTACAGCGGACATTGCACATACACACTGTTTTCGATCATACTACAGATTTTGTCCGAAAGTAATTTATTAATACTCTAGGTAGTACGGGATTTAAAAACATAAAATAAAGAATAATTTTTGAAAAGTGTTTGCATTCCAACGCTGAGCGTTAATTAGAAACATAATATGGTTTATGATCTGTATGAATAACAAATAATTTAATGGAACTAAATTGGTTTAAGCTTATTTAAATGATTGTGTATGAAGTTATTCTATAAATACATTTTTAAAAAAATATTTTTAACTGGGATATTTCACTCAACTAAAAAAAACGTTAAAAATATGCAGTAACTGATGCACTTTATCCATATAAAAAACGTAATGACTGTAAACACTATTATCGTGAAAATAACTAAGATAACAGACATAATATTCAAATTACATAGTGGGTAGGGTAGTTGATGGAACCGCCACCGTTTTATCACAGAGTTTATCTAATGAATGATATTGAGAAAGATTACTACGAGTTGATGTATGCTTTGATTGTCCTTCTAGAGTACCAGTCGACAGTATTGGGTCATACACGTGAAGAGGAACAGATAGTAGATTTAATACTGGAGGTTAGTCATAAGATCAAGGAGGTCTAAAAGAAAAAACACGATCCTGCTATTCTGTTTTGTTGTGTCAGATGTCAGTATATTGGTTGCTTATGTTTCAAGAGCTGACTATACATCAATCAATTAAAGTTTAAGATTAAAAAGTGCGTTATTGGCATGGCAGCGAAAATATATCAGCAACAATCAGAAGAGATAGAGAAAATGTTACATCTAACCCACACTATAGCTGTTTTTGTAACGATAAAAAAATAATGAATAGTGGAAGAAACAACAGAAAAAAACAACTATCAAATGATAGTATTGATAAAAAATGTGACAATGGACACATTTAAATCCATCCAAAAATTTTTTAAATCCCACATTTAAATAAGTGAAGAAAGTCTAACAGCAAAACAAACAACATTACATAGCCTATAAACGACTCCATATTAAATGAATAGGGAAACAAAACAAGACAAACACGAAGAATGTTGTTGCAATTAATTACCGTAATTATTTTTTACGTACTAATTTAATAAAATAAATAGTCATCAGACATGTCTCTGATCTAAGCTCACCGATTAAGAGAAAAACGTCAATAAGAATCTATTGTCGGCTTTGATTTATAATGGGTACTTCATTTATATTACATGTTATAAGGGAAACAACTTACACAATATTTTGTTGATTAAAATTTAAATACGAAGTTTTAAAAAATAATACATCAATAAAAATACTATAGTAATTTTCTAATAGAAAAAACATTCGCTCGTGTAATATTTAAAAAAAGACATTCACCATTAAAAATCAACTAAATTCCATTTTATTTTCAAAATCATCTAAACCATTTAAATATGTAACTTATTTTGGTATATCTCTTGTGACTACAAAGATTAAAATGATCGCTTTTAATCACTGAACAAAGGTTTCGAATTATTACATTTTGATACAGAATTGAGCTTTATGTCTTAAATAAGATGGCCGAAATCAGACAGACACGACTTTCAAAAACCTTAGCTGGCCTTCTCTCCTTCCTGTGGATAATACGGACACCTCGCAAACCACCAGCTGGCCTGTGCCAACACCCGTAACGGATACATATTCAAATGAAAATGTAAATGTTCTTGAAAGTGGGAGAAAAACCGGAGATGTGTTACAAAAAGAGCGAACTGTCCCTGTACCTGTAAGTAGGCCTACACTCTTCAAAAAAATCACGCTTACGGGGACCGCACCTGGGCGGCATCCCAAAAACACATTACGTGTGTTGATTAAAGGACAAATAGAACGTCGACTCGATGAATATATCTTAGAGGATCTGTTTACTTGTGAATTGAACATAAACCGTTCACAAATTATTAATGTCTACAACTTAGGGAAACCAAGCGAATTGCTTATCTCACTAAAATCTGATGAAATCTACAACTCTCTACATCTGGCAGTGATATGTGAACATTGAGATTATTGTAGTAGCATGTTGCTGTTGCATGTGGATAAAAATGGTCAGAGGGGTCACCTGAAATGGGTACCCCCTACCATTACCCAGTATATGATCAACAAAATTATAATTGAAATATCAGAACCAGACACAATAGTGTCAACTCTCAAAATTGGCAAAAGCGACAAGTGGGCAGTCGATTTCCGTCCTAACGCTCCCCTAATGGACCTACCCCATTACATTGACCTAGAAATCGGTGGGGAAACCTACACCCTGTTACTACAACTCAACGGCAGGAGGTCGATATACCCCCATTTGTGGCACGACCAAACATTGACCGGCCGCCTGCCGAATTCCCTATGTAAGGGAGAGAGACAATATATATATATATATAGACAACGACGGAAACTATTACGACAATGATCTACTTATTGACGACAGCGAAGATGTGTCTGACGACGCCGCTGAAATTGAACCAGCCTAAGAACCAGCTCAAGAATCAGCAACAGCTACAGCCCCCACAACAGAAGGTGAATGGACAAAAGTTTAGGGAAAAAGAAATAAGCTTTCACGGAAAAATAAAAAAAAAGAAAGTTTACGAAGCAAAGAAAACGAACACATCATTGAAACCGACACCATTCAGTGCCCTACACGACCAACCCCAACACGCCCAACCACAAAGGACAGGACCACAACAAAAAGGAAAACTTCACGTCAAACGAGTTCAACATAACAGAAACGCACGCCGACTCTGAAGGAAAATTAGCAGTAGTTACAATCGTGGGACAAGGGGGAAAACTAAGCATAGTCATTGTACACGGACCACATAGACCCAAAGACAGTAAATTTTATGAAAACCTGGAACAATTACTAACTAACAGATACAACCAACATGACATCATTTTGGCCGGGGACTTCAATTTCGTGGAAGACAGATTAGACATTTTAGGACCAAAAGACATAATTCGAAACCGCTTAACCACAGACAAACCACACGCCGACTCAATCAACAACATTAAAACATATTTCAATTTAGTCGACAAATACAGAGCGCAATATCCACACATCATACAAAACACCCTCGGAAGTAACACATCTGGGAATAGATTCCGTCTAGACAGAATTTACGCCCCATTGAACATGAAAATCAACAAAGTAGAACATCTATTCTCAACACTACAGTTTAGCGACCATACAGCAGTTCTGACAACTTTAAAAAAATGAACAAATACAAAACAAACCAAAACACAACACATATTGGAAATTCAATAATACACTCTTACTAGACGAGCGCTACATTAACACTATAAAAGACATAATACAATTTACACGCAGTCATCACCAAAATTCAACAAAATCGAACATTGGGAAGATTTAAAACAAGACATTAAGCGGGTATATATCCAATATGCATGCAGCATTAATAGCGTAAGGGCCCACATAGAAACTAAACTAAAAAAAAAAAACTAAGTATACTTAAACGCAATCAACAATAACAAAAAACAAATAGACTTAACAGAAACAGAACTCCAAAATTGAAATTATAAATGTAGATCAACAATGCAACATCACAGGTAGGAACATACAAAATCACAATCACTTAATTAGAGACATCATCCACTACACACACGAGAAAAACACTCAAGCACGCATACTCAGTTTAGATCAAGAAAAACCTTTTGACCGGGTAGCTCACAAATACCTTCACAAAATCTTAGAGGCAAACAATTTAGGACAATACTTTACGACATAGATAAACATAATCTATTTTAATGCACATAGTCACCTACTGATAAAACATAATATTTCCCAACATTTTAGCATAGTAAATAATTGTCTGGGCCTAAATTAACTCAAAACAAATTCTAATTACTGTGTCTCATGTTAAACTATAAATACAAATTCCATTGAAAGTTTTATTTTAAACTGAGATATCACAGTCAGTGTTTATAAACAACGTTAAAAATATGCTATAACTGATGCACCATAACTGTAAACACCATAATCGTGAAGATCCCAGCAATGATATATGGAACTAGCTGCATCCCGTGCTCCGCCACGGTAAATCTTTTTAAAATATACCAACTTTGGAACATAACAAAACAAACAAAAACACAACACAAACACAAACACAAACAAAACACAACCACAACCACAACCACAACACAACCACATTACAACCACAACACAATCACAACACAACCACAACACAACCACAACCACAACACAACCACAAAACAACCACAACACAACCACAAAACAACCACAACACAACCACAACACAACCACAACACAACCACAACACAACCACAACCACAACACACGGTAAATATTTTTTAAATGTACCAAGTTGGGAACAGAACAAAACTAAATACAACACAAACGAACGCAAAGAAAAAAAACGAAAAAACAAACACAACACTCATAACATAAACACAATTTAAATGCAATCATAAAGGCATATTGCTCACAGTCTAGCCCGTAGCGCCAAATCGCGCCCTTTCCGGTGATTTGCACCCCCCTCAAACTTTCGATTTGCACCCCTGTCCCCCCGCCCTAAAACTTTCGATTTCCACCCCCCCTCGCGCAATTTTTTCCAACCCACTTTGGCGCCCCCTAAGGTCGGCACCCGGGGACATATGCCCCCCCCCCCCTCGCTACGCCTCTCCTATAAAACCCGAAAGATAGAATAATAATTAGAAAACTGTATAAATAATAGGCAGTATCTATAATATCCGTGTTTTACCTACAATATTTCACTTTATCCATTCACGCATTTTTTTTCCAGTACTTTAAATTTAAAAAATTTACAATAGAGTTTCATAACTAAAACCATTGCGCACCTGATGAACGTGATGACGCGTCTATAATAGTGCTGAATAGTTGATTCAAAATTATAAGTAATAAACAGTAGGGCCTACATTCAGTGAATAAAATAAATAAAAGATTGCCTTTTATCAATCCATGCTAATTATAATTTTCTAACAATAATTTACTCTTACACATCCGAATAATTTGCATTCACATTTTGCTAATTATATTATTGCAACACTAATTCCTTCTATGACGACCGTATATTTGCATTCACATTTTTTATTAGCGTGAGTTTAATGTATTTTTAAATTACCTCTTTTGTCAAAATTAGAAAAAAAGAGTTATATTAATTTGATTTTTCTACCGTACTGTTATTATGTTATTGAAATGTATCCATTTTTTTCTGGGAATATAAACGAAAATGATATTTGACATTGATACTTTTAATATGTTTTAGCCGTGTGATATTGAGAAAGATTGTTACGAGTTGATGTATGCTGTGATTGTCCTTCTAGAGTACCAGTCGACAGTATTGGGTCATACACGTGAAGAGGAACAGATAGTGGATTTAATACTGGAGGTTAGTCATAAGACCAAGGAGGTCTAAAAGAAATGACAATATGTTGTTATTTTGTTTTCTAGTGCTAGAAAAGTTAGCAGATGTAGTTTTATCTTCAGGTGCTAACTATACAAATGAATAAACCGGGAGTGATATCCCCTAAACTTTCTCAAACATTCTTATATAACAATACGGGGAATGGCAACTCGGAATATAGACAGTATTTTAAACCATTTATAATTACTTAAACTTTTTAAAAATAGAATAAAATCTCGTGGAAAAAACAACTGCACACTAAGTGAGGAGGTTAGCCATGAGATCAAGGAAGTGTAAGGGGAGCATAAGGTGGACTAAGTGTGCCTGTATGGTGCCTGTATGGTGCCTGTATGGTGCCTGTATAGTGACTGTATGGTGGCTGTATGGTGCCTGTATAGTGCCTGTATGGTGCCTGTATGGTGCCTGTATGGTGCCTGTATGGTGCCAGTATAGTGCCTGTACGGTGCCTGTATGGTGCCTGTATAGTGCCTGTACGGTGCCTGTATGGTGCCTGTATGGTGTCTGTATGGTGCCTGTATGGTGTCTGTATGGTGTATGTATGGTGCATGTGTGGTGCCTGTATGGTGCCTGTATGGTGCCTGTATGGTGCATGTGTGGTGCCTGTATGGTGCCTGTATTGTGCCTGTATGGTGCCTGTATATTTACATAACTCACTTTTAGAAAAGACGATCACGCGTCTGAGAAATATGATTGGTAACGCGTTGGTGAAATCCTTTTAATACATTTCGTCAAACTTTCTTCTATCCCCGCGGCAACGCGCGGGGGGACGGGTACGCTAGTATTAAATAAAATAAAACTGATTAGACACATTATCCACGCTTTTTTGACGATTTTTTACATCCCCCCTCCCCTCCGTCACAAATCGTCACCAGACCCCCACCCCTAAAATGACGTCACACCTCAACCTACAACCCTCCCCCCCCCCTTAAAGTTGCAGTTGAATTTTTCTTAAAACATTAATATTTTTTTCCAAAATCTCGCCTGAACTCTGTCTATATTGTTATGATAGATTATAAATATCTATCATGGTGTCTCCACCTCTCCCCCCTTCTTGCTACCCCACAGGTAACGGTACACACCTAAACCTGAGTCCAGCGGTATCGTAAGGCTGACCGGGCCTCGACCTTAGACTGCGGTCGTGAGGGCGGAGCCTAAGTGATGTGACCTGTAGGGTAGGGACGCTACAGTCCGGTCACTCTACCTTCTCCCCTCTTCGGAGGTACACGTTTTTTGGTGCTAAGGCAATAGCCAACATAACATATTATACTTATTTTGGTTCTACGGCACTTGTTCTCCTCGGAGAAATTAAACGTACGTTTGGCAACGTGTGTAGAGGATTGTGTGGCTTCTTTCGAAGGTAATTAACACAGGTTGCCGACTCTTGAGTTAGGAAAGTGTAATTAACACTTACTTTTATTAGCCGTACTGTTATAAAACTAATTAATAAGTATGGAATGAATATAAAACAATGTATGAATGAAAAGCATATTTTAGGCCCTATGTCAGGCAAATGTAAATGTAGTATTATCTTTGTTACAATAATAAAATTGTATGTCTGAAGTCTGAATGAATGTTTATAGCACACATATGTTAGGAAGATTGTCAAATGTATTTTACAGCCGGCCAGCTTGGGGCTAAAGCCTAGACCAGGGGTCGGCAACCTTTTGAAGCGGAAGAGCCAAAAGTTACAATTTTCAAAATTTCCCTGGTGTTAAAGAGCCACTAACATTTTTTAAATTCAAGTATTTTATTTTTTTATTACGATTATTAGTATTTGTGCAAGGAGCTGGAGAGCCGCATCTTGACACCAAAACAGCCGCATGCGGCTCGCGAGCTGCAGGTTGCCGACCCCTGGCCTAGACAATACAGAGGTCTGTATGAGCAAGTGTGACCACGCCGCCACGAAGACCAGTCGCCCATTCCAGGCTAATCTAAGTTGTATCATTACTCCTATGCCAATAATTCATGTATTTAAAGTTAAATGATTGTGAAACTGAGTTAATTACTCAATCATAATTTTAAACCTTTTCACTGAGCCAACTATCGGCAATCAGTCAATAATAATAGCATAACATTAATAACGCACAACGCTAATTATTAAGGGACCTCTTGTCCAACGAAACAAACCCTAGACCAAACAAGTCATTCTGTAGCTGCGGCTATATCTATTTATGTGCGGTATGACTCGCTAGAGCATATTTGCCACATGTATAGGGTATTTTAATCAATTCCTATTAAAATTTATTAAAAGTGTTATAAAAACCAAAATTACGTCTAAAATTCGTTTTTTAACCTAGCTTTTTTTATATTTCAAAAGTGTGACGTCGCACCATCTGACCCCCCCCCCCCCCTACCCATCATCACAAATTTACGGACCCCCCTCTCCCTACCAGTGTGACGTCATTTATGGACGACCTCAAAGATACTTAACTGCATTTTACATTTTACAAGGGACACAACTTACACAGTATTTTGTTGATTAATGCGTACCTTAGCAGTACAAAAATAATATACATGTATTGAACTAATATATTAATTTTCAAATAACAACTAATAAATTAGTATATTTCATTTAATATATTAGTTACGATATAAACATAAAAAAATTGCTTTTGTATTTGAAATCGTAGGAACCAGGGGTTGATGAGTTTGTACGGTCGGTCTATTTCTAAGTTCTTCTTGTTTTTACTGGCCACTAGCTGTTAAGGTCGACTTTAAGAAGTACAAACAACAAACTACACAAAGTTTGGACCACAGTATTAGTGTGGGCCTACACCCGTAATATATTCGCCTAGCCCTCTGTCCAAATCAACCCATCAACTCTCGTTCACACACCTAGTAAACTGAATACCAACATTTGGTCTAAGGGGAATAACACGACAACGTGGGACTGAACACAACTCACATACTCACCATACACAATGACTTAACAAGCCTTAACCCGACACGTAACAATAACAGTATTCACATCCACCCCTGAAATAACAATACACGTGAAGAAAACACGTCCACTACCTCCCCTACCCAGCAACAGAAAAAAAAAATAGAACTACATGTCAATCATATCAAACATAAGAACATTACAGACCTATTCTCTAGCTGTAAAATGTGCATGTCCATCATAGACACTATCTGCTACATCTGTAATGGTAAACTGGGCACACCTTTATAAACACAAGTCAGCACTGACTATTATCAATACCGTTTTTTATTATGTATGTTTGTCTTCAACTTTAACTGTTAGCCGTTCATATAGTAGAAAAGAATATCACAGTTAAAAACAAATACACGTCTTTTCGTACGATTTGTATTTACAAGTTCTAGCTATATTGGTCTATCCCCACCTACTTCAGAACTGAATTAATCATTACGCGCTTTTAGAAAGCATGCATTTGTGATACAAAGATTTTAACAATAATCAAATATACATAGAGATATACATATGAGATAACGCATTATTTTTAAGAAAGAAAGCTAAGTTTAACATGTTTTTAAAAATTCTTTTAAGATATATAGCTACTAAGAAAGTGTACACTATTTAAATAGATTTAATTGATTTAAAACAATATTGTGTAGCTCTACGTTACTGTAATAACTCCGATAAATGATAGCTTACTTATAAATGAAAAAAATAATATTTTCTTTAAAAATTTAACAAAATATGCGGCCCACAAACCGCAAATATAATTATAAACATTATTCTTTGCCATAGATCGCAGTAATAGACAATCATTAACAAAGCATTGTTTAGGTAAAGGTAACTCTTATGTTTTTTATGCAGGGGAAATAATCAAATATTAGTACATTATTTTAAGAAACACAACAATAATAAATAATAGAAATAAATTGAAATATACTTTTTTTTAATAACAAAAGATAAAATAAAAATTTAAAATAAATTTTCTTTGAAACGATGATGTAAATTGACATTATCTATAAACCTGCACTTTAATATTAGATCTAACTCTAAATGTGAAACTTTTGTCATATTTCAGTACTTAATGCTTAATATAGTGTGATTTTTCATTTGACAACATTCTTTCACTTTGACATATGTTTTCCATAAAAAAAATATTAATAGTTTTTAATTTTAACCAAAAATAAATTACAAATTAAACAAGTGTATAACGAAAAAAAGAAAACACTTTTGGATGGACGATCTGGCGGCTTTAACCCCCGACTCCAACCCCATCAAAATTCAAAAACTTCTTCATAACCGTATGTCACTGTTTCTTTACAGAACACTGATTATGCCAGCTTAATACGTTATAACTCCCACCCCTACCACTAAACGTTTAAATGTATTATATGTATATTTAAGAATGAAAGAGATGAAGATAACGGAGGTTTGTAAATCTACTACGGTCCTCGTATGACACGTGATGAAATACAGTAATTAGACAGGTTAGCTGAAAAGAATTACATAATCTAAGATTTAAAAAACAATTTATTTGTTTATTTGTCTTTTATTTTATAAACATGTTTTTTTAATGTTTTAAAATATATCAATTCAGTGTTTAAATATATCCTTTTTAATCCACATATCTAAATTACAAATATCTACATTTAACTTTTTCAAAAGGTTCGTATGTTTTACCTACATACATCTTTTTAAACAGTTGGGGCTTAAAGACAAGTTATTGCGGTCACTCTAGCGTCGTATTTTAAGTTATCCTGAATAGGCTCACATTTTATTATGGATTTAATCTCATAGTACGTGTTGTCAGTAGGACGTGATTGTATGTAAATATGTATCTCTTATGTAAGAAGGAAAACATAAATAAACGAGTACTTAATAGTATTTTCACCATGACACATCATTGTCGAAAGATTTATAAAAATACAATTTTTAACCGCAATAGTTTACTGTATGACAAAAAAAAACCCCACCAAAATGCAAGTATAAAAACGTTAAAATAATAAATGTGTATAAACTTTAGAAATGTAAACAAAATAACCTTGCAAAATAGAATAGTTAGATAACAATTACAATTACCGCGCAGTAGAGAGAAAATACCAATCGATGTACAGGCACCATGGTACTACATGTTTTTTTTAATGTGACTGTGTAAGAATGTGTTATTAAAATTACATCAGTTACGTCATTGCCGTTAACATCGTCAATATCATTATTGTTATTATCATCATCCTCCTTGTCGTTGACGTCATCAAACAACGTGGATCCCAGACAAATGTGGTCTGACACACACCCTCACTTCAATAAAGATGAAGAATATTATAATTTGACACAAAAACAACAATACATAATCTTTCGACTCAGAACAGGCCATAACAGACTAAATCAACACATGCATAAAAAACTAAAATTGGGTGTGGCGAAATATGCCTTTGTGGCAAGGCCCCGGAAAATACGGACCACGTCCTTCAGGAATGTTCTTTATATAGCCAGGCGCGAGTCAGAGATGGGGCACCTGCTGATCTGGAGACCACAGTCCGGTTTGTTCACTAAGTAGGACTTGTTGTCTAAATCCTACACCATATTCTCAATTAAGAACGAAGAAGAAGAAGTATATGTTTCCTATATAAATTACATTTCGTTCGGGGGGTGGGGTTGGGGTGGGGCGGTAGACTTTCTTCGTGGGGGGGGGGAAGAGGAAGAGATGCCTGGAAGAAACTCTGCATAATATACATGTATATTCAATGTATGTATGAATAAGCACTGTTTCGTTTATTTATAATAGATTTATGGATCAATATGGACGACAATATGAAACGGGAAAAAAATAATGATTCAAGTGATGAACTCACGCAAAAATGTACTATGATTTTGTATAAATACATATTCTAATACTAAAACATATTAAATTTGTGTATGTGTCAGTTCGTTATGGAAATTTTGCGGATATAACGAAATCTAATAGAGCAGGGGTCGGCAACCTGCGGCTCGCGAGCCGCATGCGGCTCTTTTGATACCAAGATGCGGCTCTCCAGCTCCTTGAACAAATACCAATAATCTTAATAAAAAAAAATATATTTGAAATAAAAAAAAATGTTAGTGGCTCTTTAAAACCAGGGAAATTTTGAAAATTGTAACTTTTGGCTCTTCCGCTTCAAAAGGTTGCCGACCCCTGTAATAGAGGAATATAAACAACATTGAAAGAGAAATGCACCGATTAACCTAGTTATCTTCTGTATGTTAGGGGAAACAACTCTTACAATACAACAATTATTAAAGTCAACAAATGGTGGTCGTCATGTTTTAATAAACATTTGTATTAAAGTAAAAAAGTTAAATTTAAATTTTATAGATCGTACATACAAATGTAAGTTTTTTTTCACACGTGCTGGAATAGATTTAAAATTTAAAAATAATCAAAACTAAAACGCCAGAGCATTACACTAAACACTAGCTTATATATTTTTAAACCAATCATTTATTAATGTTACTGTAAACTTCATGTGATCTGATAAATAATTTTACTTTACAAAAATTATAAATGCAACTGTTATAAATAACAATTGTTTTTTGCTAAATACAAGTCCACTAACACAGGGGTCGGCAACCTGCGGCTCGCGAGCCGCATGCGGCTTTTTTTATGTCAGGATGCGGCTCTCCAGCTCCTTGCACAAATACTAATAATCTTAATAAAAAATAAAATATTTGAAAACAAAAAAATGTTAGTGGCTCTTTAAAGCCAGGGAAATTTTGAAAATTGTAACTTTTTTCTCTTCCGCTTCAAAAGGTTGCCGACCCCTGCACTAACAGGTTGTAGCTATATTATGTTTTTTAAGAGGTCAAAAGTTAATTAATAATAATTTTGGTTTTTGCTCAATTAGAATCTACTAACGGTTTTAGGATGCATTATGTTTTTTAAAAGGTTGGAAGTAGATAGGCACATGTCTAAAAATAACTAAGTACAGAAATGCTATCATTTACACTTCGTACCAAATAATATAATATGTTGCTTATATATAAAACGTCGATAATCAAAGAATGCAAACAGTGGACGGTCTTATCTTGTGTTTACAAATGAGTACGCTTTTAAAACTTGTTTTAGAGTCTTATGCTTATATTTATTGGTATATAAAACAAAAGTTGCATTTATGTAATAATAAAGTAAAATGAATTGAGTTAGGCAATTAGTGTTATCAAAAAGCTCCTTTGCACAGTTAGTTGCAACTTGTTCGCGTAGTTTCTTTTCCACGAACATCTACACCCGCTAATCGGGTTACTCGTATCTCAAATTTTGCTTGTATGACAAAGCACATCTTAGCTAGCTCAACAGCTCGTATCCCCAACATTCTCTTATATTGTGGCACTTTTATGTTGAGGTACAACTGTATGTAAAAGTCTACACTTTAATTAACAACCATACGACGCCGTGTTTTCAAAGATATTAAGTACCAATGCTGAGCATTAACTAGAAATAATAGTGTATATGATCAACAAAAATAGCAAACAATTTCTTTGAACCAAATTTGACTTAAAGAAAATATAATTACTATTTCTGATGTTAAACTATAAATTTAAAAAAAAAATGATGCTATAACGGATGTTCCTTATTTGTACAAGAAATGTGAAGAATATAAACACGATGATCGTGAAGATCCCAGAAATGAGAAATAAAATAATTAAATCACGCCTACCAATCAAATGTACACATTTTTTGAAAAAAAGTATGTTAAAGCGTACACCACATTGATTTTACAATTTTACTCTAGCATATAAAAATATACGCTTGGATAGTGAAGCTAGATAAGTGTTTCTTCTATTAAATCACCATTATTGTTTTTATACCTAACTTCCGGTATACCAAATTAGATATCTTTAGATGGAAATAACATTCAATATAAACATAGAACTAAATTGCATTTGTATTTAAAAATCAAAAGAACCATTTAAATATGTTATATATGTTGTTATATCATCTGTGACTGACATTTAACAATAACTCGTCTTTTCAACCGTCGATTTCGAATTATTTAATTTTGGTTATTGTATTGTATTGCCAGGAAGCAAACCTCTCAACAACACATGATACAGGACTACCCGCATCGCAGTAACCGAGGGACCAACAACCAAGTTCACTGACGATTATAACAGATCCACCAGGCGGTTCATCCACACCGCAGCAACCGAGGGACCAACAACCAAGTTCACTGACGATTATAACAGAGCCACCAGGTGGATCATCCACACCGCAGCAACCGATGGACCAACAACCAAGTTCACTGACGATTATAACAGAGCCACCAGGTGGATCATCCACACCGCAGCATCCGAGGGACCAACAACCAAGTTCACTGACGATTATAACAGAGCCACCAGGTGGATCATCCACACCGCAGTAACCGAGGGACCAACAACCAAGTTCACTGACGATTATAACAGACCCACCAGGCGGATCATCCACACCGTAGCAACCGAGGGACCAACAACCAAGTTCACTGACGATTATAACAGAGCCACCAGGTGGATCATCCACACCGCAGTAACCGAGGGACCAACAACCAAGTTCACTGACGATTATAACAGACCCACCAGGCGGATCATCCACACCGCAGCAACCGAGGGACCAACAACCAAGTTCACTGACGATTATAACAGAGCCACCAGGTGGATCATCCACACCGCAGCAACCGAGGGACCAACAACCAAGTTCACTGACGATTATAACAGAGCCACCAGGTGGATCATCCACACCGCAGTAACCGAGGGACCAACAACCAAGTCCACTGACGATTATAACAGAGCCACAAGGTGGATCATCCACACCGCAGCAACCGAGGGACCAACAACCAAGTTCACTGACGATTATAACAGAGCCACTAGTCGGATCATCCACACAGGAGCAACCGAGGGACCAACAACCAAGTTCACTGACGATTATAAAAGAGCCACCCGTCGGATCATCCACACCGCAGCATCCGAAGGACCAACAACCAAGTTCACTGACGATTATAATAGAGTGTGATGACGCAAGGTTGCGTCGGAGAGCTCTGATAGATAGCAGAAACAGGCTATAGCGAGTTGGTCAAAGTGAGACCAATAAAAATACGTGAACTGACCGGTCACGTGGGACGGCCAGCTGACCACTGAGGCGTTGGTCAGTAGAGAGATAGGCCAGCAGTTGATAGGTAGCTAGCGAAGAGTAGAGAAGGTGTTAGGAAGCGGTCAGAGACGGTCGTAATATGTAGAGCTAGGGAACAGTTAGATAGTGTTAGGATTGGTCATGGGAGTGCGTAGTTAGTAGTATAGTGAACAGTTAGCAGTAATAGTAAACAGTAGAGAGTATATAATAGGCTAGTTAGATAGGTAGAAACATGTATAATGTCAATAAAGAACATTTAATATTTTATACTGGAACTTGTGTTGTTGGATTCGTTACCGACTCATAAAAATCCCCACCCTCACAACTGGTGCAACTAGAAGAACCTCAACCAGATCCAGTCGTACCCTCACACAGAGCCACCAGGCGGATCATCCACACCGCAGCAACCGAGGGACCAACAACCAAGTCCACTGACGATTATAACAGAGCCACAAGGTGGATCATCCACACCGCAGCAACCGAGGGACCAACAACCAAGTTCACTGACGATTATAACAGAGCCACTAGTCGGATCATCCACACAGGAGCAACCGAGGGACCAACAACCAAGTTCACTGACGATTATAAAAGAGCCACCCGTCGGATCATCCACACCGCAGCATCCGAAGGACCAACAACCAAGTTCACTGACGATTATAATAGAGTGTGATGACGCAAGGTTGCGTCGGAGAGCTCTGATAGATAGCAGAAACAGGCTATAGCGAGTTGGTCAAAGTGAGACCAATAAAAATACGTGAACTGACCGGTCACGTGGGACGGCCAGCTGACCACTGAGGCGTTGGTCAGTAGAGAGATAGGCCAGCAGTTGATAGGTAGCTAGCGAAGAGTAGAGAAGGTGTTAGGAAGCGGTCAGAGACGGTCGTAATATGTAGAGCTAGGGAACAGTTAGATAGTGTTAGGATTGGTCATGGGAGTGCGTAGTTAGTAGTATAGTGAACAGTTAGCAGTAATAGTAAACAGTAGAGAGTATATAATAGGCTAGTTAGATAGGTAGAAACATGTATAATGTCAATAAAGAACATTTAATATTTTATACTGGAACTTGTGTTGTTGGATTCGTTACCGACTCATAAAAATCCCCACCCTCACAACTGGTGCAACTAGAAGAACCTCAACCAGATCCAGTCGTACCCTCACACAGAGCCACCAGGCGGATCATCCACACCGCAGCAACCGAGGGACCAACAACCAAGTTCACTGACGATTATAACAGAGCCACCAGGCGGATCATCCACACCGCAGCAACCAACGGAATCCCCCACAACGACGAACCAACAACGCCAGTTACGACTGCAGCAAAGCCACCAGTCGTAGCATCAACAACAACAACATATCAAAACATTGCAACACCAAGCCTCAACCCGGAAACGGAAATCGACATCACCACGTTAACCAAAAGAAAAAAAAATGAGCTCAGCCCCACATAGTTATTGAAAACAACAAAGGCTCTATATACCATAAAGATAGTCCACGACATCTCGCAATGCAAGTTCTGCACCAAGAAGTATACAACACCCACAGAAGTCGAGGCTCATGCGAACAAAACACACAAGTCTCAAACAGTGCAGCATCTGTCACGATAAAACAGTTCACACCGGCAAAAAAAGCGCCACAGGCAAGTACACTATGAAGAAACTACATTTGATTGCCGCAGTTAAAAAAAAAAAGTTTTAAGTTCAATTAGTTAATTTATTGATAACCTAAAACAAGTATTTAATTAATTTAAAAAAAAAATGTCAGAAGTATTACTTTAACATAAAACACGTATGTAAACTTACGTAAAATGTTCAGACGACTTTAGACTACGGAAGATGCTGTTGGTGGTGTCGGCCAAATGTAGAGTGAAGGCGATAGGCGGAGAAGCTTTAGTTCGTTCACTTACTCACTGTTAATCCTAAGCTCTTTCGTTCACTTTAAAACCTTTCTCGTTTTACTCTGAACGTTTAATTTTAGCAGTGGTATTTAATAGATAATATAGTGACCCACCCTATTCTGTATTTAAAAAACACATGCTATATAATTAAAATCTGGAAAATTACCTTCATCTGGGACCTTTTACGGAATAAAAAAAAAAAATCAAGGAGGCGCTTGCAGCTTGTTTTCTAACGGCTCCCAGAAGAGAATTATATCTTGCAGTCCCCTCTCTATCTCTCTATCACTATCACTACCACCCCGACCCCACCCCCACATTGTCTGGTGAGCTGTGGTCACGCTGTTTACATTTTGCAATCATAGAGACGGGTTTGGTGACGGCTATTAGGGGCAGATAATTTAGTTTGAAACGATTTTAAACTTAGAGGAGGTAACTAAGAGGAGGCTGCTTTCACGTGGGGGGGGGGGGGGGAGGGGAAGTTAGTGTTTTTAAGCAAATATTTTCAGCGGCAGCATTGGTACTGTCGAATTCACAAATTATAAATTACTGAAAAGTGGAAGAAAAAAGAACAACTAAATAGCGGCGTATGATACGCAGCGGGTCGGCTCGTTATATATATATATATAGGTTGTTTCGATGTTATAAAATAAGGGGACTTAATTTAATTTACAATTGATAAGGGAGACAACTTAAACATTATTTTGCTAATTAAAGTGTACCTAAGCAGTTCAAAAATAGCATACATCTATTACACTATTGTATTAATTTTCTAATAAGAACTTATAATTTCAAATATATGTCGTTTAAGAGAAAAGTTACGATTTGAAAATAAGCTAAGTTTCTTATGTAATTTAATTCGTAAAAACCATTACTAAATGATATATAATCTCAAATATATCTTGTGCCAGATCTTTATCTAACAGTCATACCGAGGCATACTTTCCTTTCGTATTAGTTCTATCTTAACTTTGGAAAAAAAAAAAAAAAATTAACTGTTGAAACTATCGACTTAAATCAAAATGTGAAAACCACATGTCAAACAGCTTAACAAAATACACAATAAACTATAAAACATTTATTAAGATTGTACGTTAGTACGGAAAGAAAAGCAAACGCGTACGCATATATTAAAAACCGCCAATCAAACAGCCACAACAAATAATGCAATTACACTTTACGTAATTAAGATGACTAGACAAAAAAGAAGACGAATGCAGACTTGTAGCAGCGGCTATTAATACATCCACTATATGGAAATAAAGGAATACAATCAGATTTTATTCTAAAAAAATATTCTGGCATCGATTTAAAATAAATATTTCAAGAAAAGCTAAGACATAGCTAAGACTTTGTAGTTAATAAACATGTAAATGTCTAAAAATATATTAGTGTTACTTAACATTTTCCATATTATATTTTTTTTAGTTACGTAAGTTGCACAATTTTAACTTTTGTTTTGCTTTCTTAAAATATATTATAGCTTAATGTGTTTAAACCATATAATATTAATATGCACTGTTTAGTTTATTTATAACAGATGTATGGTTGTATATGGACCACCAAATAAAACAAAACAAAAAATCGAAACACCACACAGTTTGTGACATTCATTAATAGAAAAATGAACAGACGCTGATAGTTAACACGATTGTCTATTAATAATTATTCTACTCCCTTCAACATATTAGATGTATGCTTAAATAAACCGGGAGTGATTTCCCCTATGCTTTCTTGAATATTCTTATATAACACTACGGGGAATGTCAACTTGGGATATAGACAATATTTTGTATCCATTTTAATTACTTATACTTTTAAAATAGAATAAAATCTCGTAGAATAAAAAAGAATTGCACACTAAGTGAACGCCAAATAAAATGTGTATAATAGTGCGGAATATTATTAGTACTTTATAAATTCACATGCGCGTTTTGAGAAATCGGAAATAGCCTAAACTACTACATCCGGTCGACGAAAGTTATTCAAAATTTAATATAATGTAGAGCATTATATATTTTACTTATATATGATACTTCGTGTATCTATCTGAAATAGTTTTCTAGTTAGAGGATCTACAAATTTGATATAATACTAATATTTAAAATGTCATCAACTTAGCTGTAACGCTACTCAAGTTATCGTGTTTTCAGACACACACACACACACACACACACGCATATATAAACTGATCAGCTACCTGTGTGTGTATTAATGTATTCCATAATTTTACTACGTTAGTTGCGATTTATTATTATGAAGAAGTATGCCAAGTTTTTCACAATTATCAGTATATTTTCAGCCAATGAAACAAAGGTTTGACCTAACAACCATTGTTCATCAAACAAATGGATGGTTTTTTTTCGCCTTCAATTTTTCAATATAATATAAGCCCTTCCAGTGTATATATGAGATAATCTTTTTATTTACATTACGTTTAATGTTGGGTTTTAAAAAATATATATTGACATGGTATATATTATAGTGAATATTATCATTAGTTTCATAATAAATAGTATGGTTTCTCTGACGTTAACATTATTTTCTTTTATTAATACTATTAAAATGCAGTATCATATTAATCATTTAAATGAGGCGCATTCAGAGTTAAACATGATTATTTTAATTCATTGCACAGTTTAGATTATAAAATAAAAACGTATACAGATACAAGGTAAATATAGGCGATAATGTTGCAACAAATTATTCTGTGAAAGAAATAAACCTAAGAAAACAATGTTTAAAGATTATGTCCCAATTAGCATACAGTGTGATTGACAATACATTGGTGCTGAAATAAGCAAACACATTTTTAGACATTACATATAATAGGACACATTCTATAAACATAGGTTTTGTTTATTTATAGAAGATTTATGAACGTATATGGAAGACCTTATGTAACAAGAGATTCAGTAGAGAATCACACACTTGGTGAAATTCATTACAAGCAAACTGAAAAAAAAAACGCAGATATTTAATAAGTGAAGTATACATAAATATTCTACTCACTTCGACATATTAAATGTGTGTATATGCAATATTGATCTTGAAATTTAACGGATAAGACAAAATTGATTAAAATAATATATACAGCACTGTTCCTAAAGACGTCACCTTTTTATTTCCCTTGCTTTAGGAGAGATAACTCAAAGTTATTTAATAAAGTCAATAAGTGAAAAACACTAAGTGTAAATACAACTTTAGTTTCAGGACTATCAAACAAACAACGTTACTTTTTGAATGGATATAGGAAACATATTTTAAATTTTTGTAAAATGTATTTTAAATTTAAAATATTCTGCAAAACTTAAAGCAGAGCTTTACTTATTAAAAATGCTTTTAAAAAGCTGTACTTGTAAATAAGAGAAGTATTATCTTTTGCTAAAGTATTTTTCAAGTAAAATTTTCATTCTTTTAAAAAACAAAATACGACTGAAAATTATATTAAATTAGATTTCGTTACAAAAAATATCCAAGAACACGAAGATCTCGATTCTAAATTAATTACGTTTTATAAATGTGGGACGTTATTAGGCACATGTTTAAAAACAATTAAGCACATAATTAAGCTATCATTTACGCATGCGTGCATTGACCAACCTTTCCAATTTTTTTTTACTTTTTTTAATACTTTTACTTAAACGCCGATAATCAAAGAATTCTAAAAGTGTACGGTCTTATGTGTTTGCAAATGAAAACACTTTCTAAATTTGTATTATAGTCTAACACTTTTATTTATTGATATACAAACAAAGTTGCATGTATATAATAATATCGTGACATAATTTTAAGAATAATGTTTCGCGGTGTTTTTTTTTTCCCAAGGATTGTTCCACTCGCTAATCCAGTTACTCGTATCTCAAATTTTGCTCGTAAGTCAAAGCGCATTTTAGCTCTATGGCTCGTATCACAACACTCTCTTATATTGGAGCACTCGTATGTCGAGGTACAGCTGTATAAAGAACCAAACGAATCAGAAACATTATAATGGATGGAAATATAGATGGTGAACCAATTGAAATAACATAGGGTAAAAAGTTAGGTAAACAAAGTTGCATTTATATAATAATATAGTAAAATAATTTTAAAGAATACCGTTTCTAGGTGTTTCTTTTATACGAATTGTTAAACTCGCGAATACGGTTACTTATTTCTCAAATTTTGATCGAAGGCCAAAGCACGTTTTTGCTTGCTCAACAGCTCTTACCCCAAATCTTTGTTATATTGGGGCACTCGTATGTCGAGGTACCACTGTAAGTCAAAAAAAATCTTACTTTTAATAAAAAGAAATAGGACTCAGTAATATTATAGTGGGTGGAGATGTAGATGGTTAAACAACTAAAACCATGGAAGTTAAAATATGTTACCTTGTTGGTTTAGAACGAAGAAAATTGGTATCATAAAAATGTGTTCACTTTACAGCGGACATTGCACATACACGTTGTTTTCGTTCAGACAATAGGTTTTCTCCGAAAAATTATGTATTTATACCATAGGTAGTGCGGAATTTTAAAACATAACATAAAGAAGACTTTTTGAAAAAAATTGCATTCCAACAATAAACATTAATTAGAAACAAATGGTTTATGATCTGTAGGAATCGCAAAAAAAATATTGGACCTAAATGGATTTAAACATATTTTAATTACTGAGTCTGAAGTCAAACTATAAATAAAACTTCCATTGAAAAGTTTTATTTTTAACTGGGATATTGCACTCAGCTATTATAGACGAAAAAAAAGTTAAAACTATGCAATAACTGTTGCACTTTATCCATACAAGCAACGCAATGATTGTAAAAACTACTCGAGATCGAACCCTCGGGCAGATGAGAATTGTTAGCTGGGGATAGCCACTCTTCTAGAAGAGACAACTCCAAAATCAAACAACTTGTAGTTTGTTCTTGGTTGGACAAAGGCTATGGAACCAAATCCAAAAAGAAAAGCAGGCTGAAATCGGAGTTAATGGCCTCAATGACGCATAACCAGTTGACACGTAATCCTTAATTGTGATGAAAGCATGGTCGAGTCGGCAAAGCTCATGGCTGATAAAATTCGAAAAAAGTCTCGAGTTCAAACCCTCTGGCAGATAAGGCTCGATCCCTCCCAACACTAAAAAATATGAACGAAGAAGAAGAAGTAAACACCATAATCATGAAGATATCAGAGATAACAGACACACTATTTAAATCACGCTGTGTGTAAGGCAGTTGATGGAACCTCCACAGTTTTATCACAGAGTTTATCTAATGAATGGTATTGAGAAAGATTACTTCGTGTTGATGTATGCTTTGATTGTCCTTTTGTAAAGCATCAATCAGAAGAGATGGACAAAAATTACATGTAACCCAGACCATAGCTGTTTTTGTAACGACAACAAAATCACGAAGAGGAGAAAAGCAAAACAAAAGAAAACAAAAAATATCCGAAGACTATCAAATAATAATAGTGACAAAAATGGTGACATAATAGGCAAATTTAAACCACCCAAAAACATTTTAAATCCACCAACATTGAATAACATTACGTCTATACCGTAATTATTCTATGGATACTAATAAAATAAAATAATAATTGATGAGACCCATGTCTCTGTGCTAAGCTAACCGATTAAGAGAAAGACGTATTTTAAAATCTTATTGTTTTCATGTGATAAATGAAGGGGAAACAACTACCCCATTATCGTTTTGATTAACGTGTACCTAACTAGTACACAAATAATATAAATCTATTAAATTATGATATTCATTTTCAAATAGCAACTTATAGTTTCGAATTTATCATTAACGATATATGATTCAATATAAAAAGTGTAACTAAAGTGCTTGCGTATTTAAATGTTTAATAACCATATAAAAAGGTTATATACTTTGTTATATAATTTGTGTCTTTTTGATTATTTTAATATGCGTAAAATTTATTAAAAAACACTCCAATTTTTAAATTATTTTTTTGGAAAACCTCTAACCCTTATGAAGCCGAAGTTAAATCTTTTACAGCTAAATTATGTTATCGTCCTTCTCATTACTGACATTTAAACATCTGAAAATGGTTCAGTGTCGAACAGGATACATCAGCCACAATTTCTTGAATAATCTCTCACTAATATCAGTTTCATCATTTGGATTTAGTAGATGCCAGTTCTCCAACCAGAAGAGCAGTTCAACCCACATTAATTCTTAGCCAAAGTTTAGTCATAATCCTGCCCTGTCAAAGATCCCCTTGCAGGAAAGTAATGTCTATATTACAGATTATTCTGTTTCAAAAAAAAATAAATCATAAAAACTTTTTAATAACAAGCTTATATGTAATAATGCACTAAAAAGTAAATACAATACGTAGATACAGCCTCTAAATTAAGCTCTACAGATTTTACCCTCTGATGGTGCAGCCCAAACAGCTGTAGCAGTGGATTATGACAAGGAGTACAGATGTCCGTCTAGACTGTTGGGACATTTAACCCAGCTAGTAATCCTTGAAAAAATCTCTGCTGTCAAATATTTCTATGATTGTCCGGTGGCAAATAACATTATAGATGCTGTTGAAGTTCAAACTATTAAAAAACTGAAATGATAGAAAAACAGGCAGAAGCTCTCCAGCTAAAGAATAAAAAATATCACTAGGATTGGCCATAAAAAGATGAAGAAGCGCAAATTAAAAAACAAGTTAATTAAAAAGTCTAGTGAAAATTTTAGCGCAATTTCCTTATATCGAACCTCAGCTTATTAATAGGGTACAAAAATAACGTTTGATTTAATAAGTAAATTAAATTGAGATAAATCATATATTGAGCAAATAAATAATGCAACACAAGTAGTTTTAATAATTCAAAACAAAATAGAAACTAGCCTCCCGTATCAGTCGAAAAAAAAAGGGGAGAGTAGCCTCCCCAGTCGAAAAAAAGGGGAAAAATTAAAAAAATCCTTTCGAACCTCCGCTCATTAAAATCCTTTCGATCCTCAGCTTTTGCGCTAAAAACCTACAAGACGCTCAGTTTAAAAATTCTTAATTAATTTTTTGTGACAGAACGAAAGGATACTTTTGAAAACTTTCTTTGGCAATATTGGTTTAAATTATGGCAGGAATCGATTGGTAAATGTTTCAAGTCGCTAAGTGGTCTGGTTGCCGAGATATGGGCCAAAAACTGCATTTTTTCGAGGTTTTTTGGCTTTTCCGGGAAATCCATGAAAGAAACCCGGAATTTTTATGGCCTATGTTCATCCTCGTAACTTGCTTAATTGCTTTTGAAACTAGTCATCGATATTGCTTCGTTGAGGAGGAGATACGACTTAAAGCTGCGGACACACATCCATCCATCCATCCATTCATTCATACATCCAGAAATGACGGGTTAATAAACGCAATTCTCCAGAATGGAAATTGCGCTAAAAAGGCATATGATGTAGTTCGTGTGGTCAAGACAGAGACGAGCCAAGAACGCTAAAAAGATGAAGACATACCGCAAGGAACTTGAAGAAATCAAGACGTCTACTGAAACTTTTGATGTCATGGCTTTCAGACAAGAACAGTTGACAAAAGCTAGAAAAGTCGGATACTCTATCAATGTGTTTAAATCTAAACAACAAAAGTAGTTTATTTTAGATATTAAAAAGTCAGAAGTAACGCAAAATCGTTCACTAAAAAGACTGTGGCATCACTTAATTAAAACGAATAGCCTTTTTATTTTGAATAATATAAACTATTTGTGTAAATCATTTACATATGATATTGTTCTTATGCGTGTAGATTTTGATTTGATTTTCCCTCGAGAGTACCAGTTTACAGAATTGGGTAATACTACTAAAGAAATTTAGAAAGTGGATGTAATACTGGGGGTTAGTTATGAGATCAAGGATTTCTAAAATAATGACACGATCTTGCTATTCTGTTTTTTAGTGTTCGAAAAGTTACTAGAGGTAGCTTTAGCTTCAGGAGCTGACTATACATCAATAAGTTAGAAAAGTTATCAGATTTATATCATAAATGTAAAAGAGAAATTAATAAAAATAAAAGCGCTATATATTGGGGCTCTCGATCAGAATCAAATCATACTAATATAACGTATAATATATATAAGTGTAAAAACAGTTACATGCTATTTACTTTAATTTAAATGACAACACCCGCAGCTCAAGGTGACAGTGCTATCCACCGCTATATAGAACTGAGGGGAAACTAAAATACATTTTGCCAATTTATGTCAACCAGTCATCATTTTTTTTTAAATTTTGATCGTAAAACAAATACAAACGATATTATAAACACATAACTAACATGGCTGTGTGATTGCTATTAAACGTATTGTCATTATCTCTTTAAAGCTGCTGATTTTTATTTGACTTACTTTGGCTTAGTCCTCTTTGCTCCTTATCAATACTTGCAAGTGTACAACTAACCAGTGCTTTATTTAGCTGTAAAAATATATCAGCAACAATCAGAAAATATTACATCTTACCCACACCATTGCTGTTTTTGTAAAATCATGAAAAGTGGAGGAAACAAAAAAAAATCAACAAAAAAGTATTAAATGATAATAGTGATCAAAAATGCAAAAAAATGAACAAATGTAAATCCACCCAAACATATTTTAAATAAAAATTTAAATAAACGAAGAACGGCGGACAACAAAACAACCAATAGAACATTATGTCTAAACTACTACATAGTAAATGAATGGGAAAATAAAATAAAAAAACACATTAATAATACTGTTGCCATTATTTGACATAATTATTCCACTCTACACTCTTTTTTAAATAAAATGCAATTGTTCAGACTCATATCTCTGTGCTACTCTCACAAATTAAGAGAAAAACTTTTATTAGAATTATATTGTTTCGATGTGATAAATGAACGGGACTTAACTTAGTTTACATGTTCTAAGGGAAACAACTTACCAATTATTTTGGTAATCTCATTGTAATAACATAACTATTCCGATTGTTTAAATTTTGTATAATTTCAATTCTCTGTAATCCCAAATTTATTTCAGCGCTACTTAAGAACCCAAATTCCACCTTCTCCCCCCTTCCCCCCGTCCCCCCCCCCCCCCCCCGTCCCCTCAGCCCATTACGCCGAGGAAAAAAATCCCTTGAATCAACATTTAATTACACACATTTGCATTTTCAGTTTCATGTTGGTTTTTTATATTTTTTTAATTTTTTTTTTTTATATTTAGACGTTTTGTATTAGATCCATTGTATAAGTAAACCATCTTAAATGAATGAAAGTAGGCTACAAGTAAGAAAGAATTATTAATATTGTAAATCTGTATCAGTACTCACACGCCGGTGATGAAAATTGTAATACTAAAGCAAACATAAATCATTTTCTGAATTTTCAACAACACGATTAACTATATATAGGTCTAATTTGGGGAGGGGCGCAAAGTCGATAGTTCACCCTTGGCACCAAAATATATCGCTACAACTTTTTGTTACCTTCCTATAGTTTATTTAATATAATCAAAGTTATTAATTATTAGGTACTTATTAATAAATAAAATTATACATTTGTGTGACCCCCCCCCCCCCCCCCCCCCCAGTATGGATAACGCCCTAGGCGACCGCCTAGTTCGCCTTATAGGTAGCGCCTGCCCTGCATACAGGGTCCCCATCCCAAAAAGTAATTAGAACTATTTGGAAAAGCCATAGATAGATCGTTACAAAGAAAAAAAATATAGTAGACGAAGTCTATCTAGCTAAAGTTACCTCCCATGATACATTTTTGACACAACGGGGGAAATTTTTAAACGATAGTAAATTTATTGAGAAAACAAATATAAAATATTTTTTGAAAATTCAAATTGCATGATTAGAAATAAACTTTTAAATAATATTTAAAAATTATCATTTATTGATGATATAATCGTATAAGATTATTTACCTTTAGAAATATTTTTTAAAACTAAAACAAATAAACAATAGTCAAATTACAAAAAATCAGTTTTCATATAGTGTGATTTTTTTTTTTAAATGTTGTGTGGAGCATATAAATTTAAATCACTGTTCTTATTTTGTAATTAATACTAAAAGTAATGGTATGTTATTTACATTTAAAGATAGTTTGATCATAACGCAGTTTATGTGCGCTCAGTTCTTAAAAGTTATTACATGCAAAAACAATTGGCAATAATAATAGTTTTAATTTAGCGACTAAAGCGTTTACATTAACTATATAGCTGGAAATAACGTATGTTTCTTTTTTTTTTTAATATCGTTTGTGCACATAGAGTTCACAATTGATAGTGATTGAACCGTTTTGACTCATTGTTACATAGATCTCACACACGCTAGGTAGCGTCAATATCTGGTCCAAAGGTTTACTCGTAAACTTGACCGGCTCTTTAACGAGGTCATGTCATTCGTGAACAGCGAGTACACGGTCTTCTCCAGGTTGATTTTCAACAGCCAGTTACGTCAGTACTCGGCAATACAGGCCAGGTTAGATTGTAACTTCACTCTCTGCTGAGCGATAGTTTTGTTTGTCCCCTGGACCCACGTCATGAGACCATCCGCTAATTACACCTTCCCAACATCCATCTCCGTATCGAGATCGTTGATACAGCATAGAAAGAGCGTGCAACACAGAGCTGATCCCTGTGGCAGACCATACTCGATCGTTATCAGATCAGATAGGTCAGTTCCTACCCTGGTCCTGATAATACAAGCGTCCAGAAAGTCTGTTTGTCAACGGTACATGTTCTTTGTTGAAAAATTGTAAAACCTAGCGCGTCAATACATGTTACTAATGTTTAAAAAAACAACAACATATTTATACACAAAAAAATGCTGGATAAATGGTGAATAAAATAGTTATTAGCGTTGACGCTCCTCACTTACTTAATGGCCTACACCAGGGGTCTCCAAACTTTTCAGTCCGAGGGCCGCATTAACTATAAAATTTCAGTTGGGGGGCCAGTTTCTTCCAGGCATGTCTTTGATTTTTCTGGGCAAAGTTCCTCAGCCATCATCAAAAAGTGATTTTTCCTTGGACAAAAAGATCTCCGCGGGCCGGATGAGAGGACTTCGCGGGCCGCATCCGGCCCGCGGGCCGTAGTTTGGAGACCCCTGGGCCCTACACCAACAACCGCAGCTTCACAATTTTCGGACAATTCATCAACCTCTACACACTACGTAAAAATCACTTATAAAGATCACCAATAAACATGTTATTTGCTATTCCTGTAAGACGACACATATTTGGAAGTTGTGGGTCAAGCAAACATTAGACTACCCACTGTCACTTAACTTATCAAGACATACTACAACAAGATACAGCGGCAAAAGCTATTACGAAGATTTTAAAACTAAAGAAATATGTTAATATAATAATTGTAGTTTAAAAAAATGATCAGCAACCATCTTGTGTATTGATTACATACTGTTTTTCTACGTTAGTTGCTATATTTTTAATGAAGAAGTATGCTACGATTTTCAGAATATCATTTTGTTTTCATCCAATGTAATGCATGTTTGACTTAACAACCACTTTTATATTGTATGGTATATATAATAGTTAATATTATCATTAGTTTCATCATAAAATAGCTTTTCTGATGTTAACACTACGTTCTCCAATTTTTTTCGATTCAAATGCCATAACATTATAATCATTTAAATGAGGCACATTCAGAGTTAAACATGATTATTTTAATGTATTGTATTGTACAATTGAAAATTTACAATTTTTATTTTTAGCGCAAAATAAGTTTATGTTTTTTTGGAAAGATAAAATGCTAAACAGAACCGTTTACATTATACCCCTAATCGGTTAAAGACATCGAATTAATAAAATAAAAGCACTATATATTGCGGTTCTCGATCAGAGTCAAATCATACTAATATAACATAATGTATATAAGTGTAAAAACAGTTACATGTTATTTACTTTAATTTAAATGACAACACCCGCAGCTCAAGGTGACAGTGCTATCCACCGCTATATAGAACTGAGGGGAAACTAAAATATATTTTGCCAAATGTCAACCAAAGTCATCAAATTATTTTATTTTGATCGTAAAACAAATACAAACGATATTATAAACACATAACTAACATGGCTGTGTGATTGCTATTAAACTGAATGTGAACCAACACAAATGCATCTTCTCTTTAAAGCTGCTGATCTAGCTAACTTAAAACTATGCTTCAGGAGCTGCCTATTGCTAATAACAAATACTTGCAAGTGTACAAATAACCAGTGCTTTATTTAGCTGTAAAAATATATCAGCAACAATCAGAAGAGATGGAGAAAATGTTACATCTAACCTACAATATAGCTGTTTTTGTAACGACAAAGAAATCATGAAAAGTGGAGGAAACAAAAATGAAATAATTATTTAATGATAATAGTGATCAAAATTGCAAAAAAATGAACACATGTAAAATTGTCTTGATTGATGTGGTGTATTTTTCACCACATTTTATCGTATATAATTTTAGATAGTGTGTTGATAATAAATTATGTTAATTATCAGATGTGTTGTTCAGTGCTGTAATACAATCTACTTGAATATTGTCTCGAAGTTTTTACATATGGGAAATAACTTTCGATGAAATTATTTTATAAAGCAATAGATTAAAAAAAAAACTACTAAAATGTATATATACTGCATTCTAATTTGTAAAAAAAAATATAAATTATCTAACAGTGTTTTAAAAAAAAATTGATTGTTTTTTGTTTTTATTATTACATTTTAACTTGTTAATTTAGTTAAGTTTATAGACTTTTTATTTATTTCACCCCTTTTTATTTATATATAGATTTTTGGCTTTAAAGAACATTTGCTCAAATTTCCCACTGTGAACGGTAGTAACTTTTGTTCTACATATCCAACATCCAAATATCTATATCTCTAAATTCTCAATGCCACTAAGAGTTTCTCATACAAAAAAAGATTTCAAACAATATTGCTAAATAAAGAAAGAGAAATAGAGCTCATATTCGTGGTGGATTGGATAACTAGTATATTTGACATGATTTTTTAGTATAGGCCTACTAATGAACACGTCAAACAAAATATATATTAAAATACATCACCAAGGTACAGAAACAGTACAACAAGCCAGGATTTGGCAACAACTAGGGATCACACAGCGTAGGACGTCAATATTGTAGTGGAACAAGCATAATTTTCTTAACGTATATACTAAGTAGCATTGTTACAGACATATACGGTAGATTTACATGCGCCACAGTACAAGTTGAAACTAATGAATTGAAACATACGGCAGACTCACATAAACCACACTGAAAGATGACAATAAGGAACTGAATATTTGTGACATATAAGCATATACTAAGAGATAGTTGATTTAATACTGGAGGTCAGACATGAGATCAAGAAAGTCTAGAAAAAATGACAATATCTTGTTATTTTGTTTTCAAGTGTCAGAAAAGTTAACAAATGTCACTATATAGGTTGCTTAGGCTTCAAAAGCTGCCTATACGTCAATCAATTGAAGTAAACGATTAAAAGTGCGTTATTGGCATTAAAAATGTATCAAAAACAATCAGAAGCGATGGAGAAAATGTTACATCTAACCCAGACGATAGCTGTTTTTGTAACGAAAAAAAATCACGAAGAGCGAAAGCAAAAAAGAGAAGAAACGAGAATTATCAAATAATAATAGTGTCAAAAATGTGACATAATGGGTAAATTTAAATCCACCCAAGAACATTTTAAATCAAACATTAAATAAGTGAAAAATGGCGGACAATAAAACACACAATAAACATTACCTCGAAAATACTCGATATTAAATGAATAGGAAAATATAACGAAAAAATGCATGAATAATACTGTTGCAATTGTCACACTTTTTAAATAAAATAAAATTGATCTGACTAATGTTCTTGTGATAAGCTCGCCGATTAAGAGAAAGACATTATTAGAATTGTATTGTTTCGATGTGATAAATAAAGGGGACTTAAATTAATTTACATTTTATAAGGGAAACAACTTTCTAATTATTTTGTTGATTAACGTGTACCTAAACATTTCAAAAACAGCATATACATTTTTGTATAATTATATTATTTTTTAAATAGCAACTTATACGCACACATATTTTTTTTTAAGAAATAAGTTTCAATTTGAAATTGAAACTAAATTGCTTTAGTATTTAAAAATCAAAAGAACCATTCAAATATATTATACATTTTGTTATATAGTGTGTGACTGCTATAAAACTACTGTTATAAGACTTCTAAACATACACTGTCGATTTCTAATTAATTTTGACTGTCGGAACAACAACCAAGAGACGACTGACCCTGAAAAAATTCAATCAATATTTATAGACTATTATACGCAACTATATAAGTTCGAAGAGACAAACATAGACATACAAGACAAATTCCTTAAGTTTATTAAACCATTACATGACAGCGACAAAATTAATATTGACACCCCCTTTCAGCCAGTCGACATAACCAAAGCCATACTGAAATTAAATTCAAATAAATCGCCAGGGCCGGATGGCCTGACAAGCGAATTTTTTAAAGCCTTTTCAACCGACCTAATTTCTCTCCTTTTAGCTACCTTTAGAGAAATGTTTCTGCTAGAACAATGCCACGAAAATTTCAACAGATCATATATAACATTAATACGCAAACCCAAAACCGATCCTAAACTAACCCAAAACTATAGACCTATTTCTCTCCTAAACACTGATTACAAAATCCTATCCAAAGCTCTAGTCTCCAAAATTGAACCGCACTTGCATAAAATTATAAATGTAGACCAACAATGCAGCATCACAGGTAGGAACATACAAAATCACAATCACTTAATTAGAGACATCATCCACTACCTACACACACGAGAAAAACACTCAAGCATGCATACTCAGTTTAGATCAAGAAAAAGCCTTCGACCGGGTAGCTCACAAATACCTTCACACAATCTTAGAAGCAAACAATTTAGGACAATACTTTACGACATGGATAAAAATAATCTATTTTAATGCACATAGTCACCTACTGATAAACCATAATATTTCCCAACCCTTTATAATAAATAAATCAGTCAGACAAGGCTGTCCCCTATCTCCAATCCTTTATATACTAACACTCGAACCCCTTTTAGAATGCATTAGAAACACTAGAGACATTAGAGGAATCGACATCCCAAATCAATTAAACAAAAAAATTCTAGCGTACGCTGATGATACAGCTTTTACGCTCCAAACCGAAAAATCTATCATTCTAATAACAGACATTTTCCTTGACTTTGGGCTGGGTAGCGGGTCAAAAATTAACCTAATGAAAACCAAAATTATGGGACTTGGACGGTGGATCAACAAACCCAATTACCCACTAAACATGCTAGGTACCAACAAACTAAAACTTTACGGCATAACCCACTATAGTAACCCACACACCAACAACGATGATGAATGGAAACAAGTCTTAAGCAAAATCCAAAACACCATAGCACTTTATAAATTTAGCTCAACAACAATTTTTGCTAGGTCATCTATAATTAATAGGTATGTCATCCCAAAAATCACCTATATAGCCACGGCTAAAACAATCCCAAAGCCAACAATTAAACATCTGAATAAAATCATTAGAGAGTACATATTTCAGACCACAATTTCAAACATTAGCCACAACACCTTAGTACAAAACAAACTTCATGGAGGAATAAACCTGCATGATATACAGACCAAAATCAATACATTCAGACTAACACACATTAGCAGAATAATTAGCCAACCAAACTTTCACCCTCTAGCTCACTACTATATAGGCATTCAGCTAAACAAACTTACAAAAATCAATAATACAACTCCACATTACATAGGAGGAAAACACAGTCCCTTTTACACAGAATGTTTACAAATATTAAAAAACAACGAAAAACTTGTTCACAAAAAGTCACAAAACATTTATAAAAAGTTAGTGCAAAAGCTCTCAACTCGACTATACAACAGAATTCAATGGTGTAGGAAATACGCTCTAACAGACACAATGGACACCTTCAGAAACCTACACCTCAAAACCATCACACCCAAAGCAAGGGAAATAACTTACAGACTCATCTACAATTCAACACCCCTAGCAAAACAACAGAAACCATTTTGCCCACTATGCAGACAAAACACGCCCGAAACCGAAAGGCACATCTATTTAGAATGCCCCACCATACAAAACATGAAAAAGACGCTAGAAAACAAAATAATAAAAAACGAGACCTACAATATCGATATAGTCATAACTCTAAACAAAATCCCAATACAAAGAGATAGGACGGACCTAGAGCAAAAAGCAAGAACGGTAGCTATATATAGACAGACTATTTGGAACAGCAGAATAAAAGCAAAACACGACAAGGTACAGTTCACGGGACACGTACTAGACTTGATTTATCGTAGACGACTCGACAATGACAGCACTCAAACACATATACCATAATTAACAACACCAAAACGTAAAGAACATATTACACTGCTTTTGCCACCTGGAACGCCTAATCGAACTGACACATCCCCCTTTCATCACACCCTCTCCGCCCCCCCCGCCCCTAAACCTTATGATCCCAATATCAAATTTCCCCTCAAAACTGCATCCCCTCGTCCCCATCACCACCACCCCTGTGATGAAGTACTATGTTAAACAGTGACAATGATGTATTATCCAAATACATTTCCAACAACATCAATGTAACTCCCACCCCTCAACCCCCATGTCCCCACTCTATGTCGCATCATTTATCATTTGGCATTTCATTTTCCTATTGTTGCTTTTTGTGTATTGTTTAATTTATAAAGCTTACAAACATTGTAAAGCTATCATTTGTTACTATATTACTATTATCATATATGTAAAGTACTTTGGTCCACAACTTACAAATGACCCCAATGACCCGTACTCCTTTTGTATTCATTGTATTATCACCAAATTAACACTTACAGTTGTTTCGTTAACTTTACTAACTCTTTTATGTGAACACCAATTTTTTTGATCTATAAAACTCCACGTTATCCCTACACGTGATAGCTACACGCCTACCCACCCCTAACCTGTCGGTACTTAACATTCATCTAAACATAAACACCGACTTGAACATACCAACCTTTCACCCTCCCACTAATTCGCTCACACAGCAATCTGTTCGTCAAACCCTCCCCCCCCCCCCCCCACCCACACACACTACAAATGGTAACACATCAGTAGTCAGATAACACAGCACAAAATTTGACGCTTGGCTTGCCTTAAAACACGCAGTCATCCTCTCCACGCCTCGTCAGACACAGCTACCCACTCCCCCCTCTCCCCCTCTATCCACTTACCCTCAGACATGAAAACACCACTTTCCCTTTAACTGTTCCAACGGTCCCACCACCCACCCCAACATCAATTTCGAATATCTTTTCATTTACTTTTTAAAGTTCTAAATCTTGTTTCTTTCCCCTCATTTTTTACACAGCAACCTTTTGAAAACTCAATGCGACCAGTACATAAATAAACACTCTTTTAACTAGTCAACTTAATTTGTTTCCCTACATTGAAAATGCTCCACTGGCCCTTTGTCATTCTCGGAAAAATATCCTTTCCACTCCCCACCCAGACATCTGACACGTTTATTTGACCTTCGCCCCTTTTACTGCCATCATTTGTAATTTTTGTTATAATCATATACATGACATCACGCAAATATTCATTATGTACATGTTCAAAACCTTTCGTTTTCATTTGAAACTATGTAACAAATGTGATGTTGATGTACTTGTTTTAATTGCAAATAAAAGTATTAAAAAAAAAAAAAAAAAAAAAAAAAAAAAAATTGGAAACCATGCAAAAATTATCACTAGTAATGAACGTGACATTACTTAAAAAAAATGATTTTAATTAGGGTTAATTGAAACTATTTTAGTAAAATATTTGCATGTTATTGTGCTTATGCATTTATGTATGACTTTTTTGGCTGTACATAAAAAAGTAAAAAAACACTGCAAGTAGATGTACGCTTTGATTCTCTTTCTAGAGTCCTAGCTTACAATATTAGGTTATACAACTGAAGAAGAACAGATAGTATATTTAGTACTGGAGGTAGTGGCGGAACTAGAAAAAAAGGGCCACCCCGCAAAAAATATGTTTTAGGCCCTCCTATATATATATATATATATATATATATATATATATATATATATATATATATATATATATATATATATATATATATAAACCCAAAATACGAACACAGGATACTCATTGCAGGCCTGTTCGGGTTTTAATAAAAACAAACGTTTTTTTTAATTAAAACAAATTACAACAACATGTCGTGTGTCTAAGTGCATTAGTGTGTTCTGAGAAAATCGATTTTATTTTATCTCTGCTATAAGACCTCTTAAGCTCTGGTCGGTTTAAATAATATAAACCATGAAAGCTTTGTATAGGTAATGGTGTCTCGTGTTATGTTTATTTTTATGTTTGTATTTATGTTATTAATTTTAAATACATTTCCTTTACATACAGTGTCATTCTTTAAGTAGGTCTACTTTAAAAAAAAAATAGTTCAGAGAAATAATTGCTTTTTAATTTGTTTAGTACAAATCTATTACAAGGATCTTATGGGCACCCCTATTTGACTATTTAAAAATGAGAAATACGTCATGGAAGTGCCTTGAACGTTTGTTTATCTTTGATAAGTGGGGTGGTTTCTATAGAGTAAAGATAATCCAACCGCAGCTACGGTAATCTTTTTTACAAAACAACCATCAAGTCAAAAATTATTTTTTTTAACAATAAAAAATTGAATATGGTCAGCTGTGGGCCCCTAAATGGCGTGACCCCGACCCCCCATTGCGGGGTCTCGCGGCACTGTAGTTCCGCCCCTGACTGGGGGTTAGTCATGAGAACACGGCATTATAGTAGAAATGACAAGATATTGTTATTTTATTTTCAAGTATTAGAAAAGTTAGCAGAGGTATCTCTAGCTTCAGGAGCTAAATATACAAATGAAAAAAGTGACCAAAAATAATCATAGTAATAAAAAAGCCAACGGACAGCCTAACTTACGTGGGCATATTATCAGACGACTGATCAGTCGGCACAATATTCTACAACTCAACTACGGCCGAGCAGATACTAGATATTCCTCGTTAGGTATTAACGTTAGAAAAGTCTTATGTTTCTCAGGTTTTAAAAGGGCACAATCTGAATGGTAGTAAATGATACACACCTCTCCCCTCTCCCCCCACCACCTTCCCCAACCCTACCGGCTGGCGGGTAAATCAAGGGCAGCGTACGCTCATCGCAAGGGATCAATTGTGTGTCATGGAAAATTTTTGAATGATAGATTATTATGAGTATTACAGAGACCCTTTTCACACTTCGTTTTTGTTTTTGGCCATGGGTGGCTACAATGTCAACGTTTGACTTCACAGCTGAGGATGGAACATGGTAAACTAAGCAGTAAAAAGAAAATGAGTTGCACACCCTATTTTAGTCTAATTCTTATGTCATTTAAGTTTCTCCATTAAATTACTCTGTATTCAATAAATGTTCATATCTTTAATACTGTATATAAATTACCAAGTAAATTATTATGACTATTTTAAATTGTTAAAATACATAAATTTGAAAAAAAAAAAAAAAAAACTATGGGCGGACTGCCATAGATATAGAGGTTTGATAGAGAAGAATACTTGATTTGATGTGCCTATGAATTGTACTAAACATAACATTCCGGCTGCTTATATTTTTTTTATTTTTTTTTTAATCCCAAATTTATTCCAGCTTTACTTTAAAGCCCAAACACGGATGAAAAAAAGTCCATTGAAACATCATTTAATTTCACATGTGTATCTTCAGGTGTTTTTTGGACAGTTAAAGTACTGCGAGTACTGCATGCTTTGATTGTCCCTCGAGAGTACAGTTTACAGTATTGGGTCATACAACTGAAGTGGAACAGATAGTAGATCAAGGAAGTATAAAAGAAAATACCAGATCCTGCTATTCTGTTTTGTAGTGTTCTAAAATTTAGCAGAGATTGCTTTAGCTTCAGGAGCTGACTATACATCAATAAATTCTAAAAAAAAACAGACAAGAGGAATCTATTTTGTTTTCTAGTGTTAGAAAAGCTAACAGAAGTAACCACAAGGAAGTCCAAAAGAAAAGACAAGATCTTGCTAATCTGTCTTCAAAGAATAGTTAGTAAAGGTAGCTTTAGCTTCAGGAGCTAACTATGCATCAATAAGTTCAAGTGTAAGACTAAAACGATCGTTATTGGATGTATAAATATATCAGCACCAATCAGGAAGAGATGAAGACAATATTATATCTAACCCAGACCATAGCTGTTGTTTTAACAAAACAAAAAATCATGAAGAATGGAAGCAACACAAAAAATAAATAAAAAATAAACGATAACTATCCAAAAATGATGATGAGGCATGTTTATTTTTTTTTTACCGTACTAAATGCAAATGAAAAAAGTTTTTGTTAAACAACACAATTAGAAACATGTGATACATGATTTGTACCAACAGCGTATAATTTTGTGGGACAAAGTTGACTTAAACAAAATTGTAATTACTGTGTCTGATGTCAAACTATAAAGAAAAAGGAGGGGGGGTTAAACAAAATGTTCCGTAGGGGGATGGGGGGGGAGTGGACAATTTAAATAGCAGATATTTTTTATAAATTCGTTTTCTTTTATAAGGTGTGTTATGGTGTGTGGGTGGGGGGGGGGGTGGTAGACGAGCCTTCAATCCCCCCCCCCCCGGAAGTGATGCCTGAAATAAGCATTACTCTGTTAAATTAACTTAATACAAGAAAAAAAATATGCACACTTGTGAGAACTTGTGATAATTGTTCGCTGCTTAATAAATATAGACAATTCTAAACTATACGAGTGTTATTTTTAAGCTTAATATTTTCATTATGAGATGAAATATGTTAACTTGATTTTATGAATCATATATTTGTAAATTAGCATAATTTCTATTTTAAAAATATATTACTGCTTTTCTATTGTTTGAATTTATATTTATATTATCAATATTCACATTCCCAAAAATCTATTTCTACACCAGGGTCAATGTAAACCAAGATTAAACTACACATAGGTCGAGCAGCACAGACATGAGTACACCCTACAGTCCTGACAATCATCTGATACATTTCTATACAAAAGTTGTCCTGTTTGTCTATAGAACGATATAAACAAAATTTAAATCCTCCCAAAAAGATTTTAAATCCCAAATTAAATAAGTGAATAATGGCTGAAAAGCAAAACAAACGATATAACATTACCCCTAAAGTTAAGGGCATAAAATATTCCTTATTAAATGAATAGAAAAATAAAACATTACAAACAAATAATGCTGTTGCAATTGTTTGTCGTAATTATTCTTTACAAAATAATTACATTAATTAAAATTGATTAGACACAATTTCATGTCTCTGTGCTAAGCTCACCGATTAAGTTAAGACGTAAATGAGAATACTGTTGCTGCGATGTGATAAATGTATATTTATAAGGGAAACAACTTACACATTCTTTTGTTGATTAACCTTTGCGTTAGTAGTACAAAAGTAGTATACATCTATTAAATTATTATATTCAAGTTTGTATAATATTTAAACATTTCGTGTTTAACATTTAATAGATTTGTTTAGGTATCAAAATATAACAAAATTACTTTTGTATTTACAATTGTGAAAACCATTGAAAGATGTTTTATATCTTGTTATATACATTGTGACTGATCTACGATCATTACTTACACGTCGTTGTTAGTTCGTCTGAATTATTTTGATACTATAAAAAAAAAAAAATTGGTAACCGACACATTCCCAAATTCTTGAAAATCGAAATTGACATGTGAACAAATCTTGAAGTTTTACATTCCCGTGAGTCGAAAAAAAAAACATGTTTTCCGAATTTCTCTGTGTGTGTGCATGTGTGTGTGTTTGTGTGTGTATGTGTGTGTGTGTGTCTGTGACTGTGAACACGATAACTTGAGAACCGTTATCGCTAGGTTGATGCCAATCCATATGCCTTTTATATCAATAGAGAGAGAGAGAGAGAAAGAGGGAGAGGAGACGGAATGAAATCTGTTAGTTTGCAGATTTCTGTATTTGACAAAAGATAAAAACCGGTCGTGAGTACCCGCTAAAGACCAATAGAAAAAAAAAACGTACATCGAAATTCCCAGCCCTATTCCCGTAGCAACTCTGTCATTGGTAGTAAATATTATGGTGTCAAAGTTCAGCAGGGACGTCGTTAAATGTTTGCTGATGACGACAGTAACAGTTCGGTAGTGGCGATGATACAAATTCAGATGTGACGACGATAACAACCATCTTGTGACGACGATGAAAGTCTCAGGCAATAAACACTTTATATGGTATACATTTACCCTTAAACAATACCAGCGATTGTGACACGTCTCAGGCAATAAACACCTTATATGGTAAACATTTACCCTTAAACAATACCAGCGACTGTGACAAGTCTCAGGCAATAAACACCTTATATGGTAAACATTTACCCTTAAACAATACCAGCGACTGTGACAAGTCCCGGTAAATTGCGATCGCTACAGGGGTTGATAGTTTTGTACGGCCGGTCTATTTCTAAGTTCTTCTTGTTTTTACTGGCCACCAGCTGTTAAGGTCGACTTTAAGAAGTACAAACAACAAACTACACAAAGTTTGGACTACAGTATTAGTGCGGGCCTACACCCGTAATATATTCGCCTAGCCCTCTGACCAAATCAACCCATCAACTCTCGTTCACACACCTAGTAAACTGAATACCAACATTTGGTCTAAGGGGAATAACACAACAACGTGGCGCTGAACACAACTTACATACTCACCATAAACAATGACTTACCAAGCCTTAACCCGACACGTAACAATAACAGTATTCACGTCCACCCCTGAAATAACAATACACGTGAAGAAAACACGTCCACTCCCTCCCCTATCCAGCAACAGAAAAAACAAATAGAACTACATGTCAATCATACCAAACATAAGAACATTACAGACCTATTCTCTAGCTGAAAAATGTGCACGTCCAACATACACACTATCTGCTACATCTGTAATGTTAAACTGTTCACAACTTTATAAACACAAGTCAGCACTGACTATTACCAATACCGTTTTTTAATATGTATGTTTGCCTTCAACTTTAACTGTTAGCTGTTCATATAGTACAAAAGAATATCACAGTTAACAAATACACGTCTTTTCGCAAGATTTGTATTTACAAGTTCTAGCTATATTAGTCTATCCCCCACCTACTGAATTAATCATTACGCGCTTTTAAAAGCATGTATTTCTGATGCAAAGATTTTAACAATAATCAAATATACATAGAATTTAGCGTATATGAGATAACGCATTATTTTTAAGAAAGAAAGCTAAGTTTAACATATTTAAAAAAAAATTCTTCTAAGATCTATAGCTGCTAAGAAAGTGTACAATATTTAAATAGATTTAATTGATTTAAAACAATATTGTGTAGCTCTACGTTACTGTAATAACTCCGATAAACGATAGCTTACTTATAAATTAAAAAAAAAAACATTTTATTTCCATCTAAAATTTAACAAAATATGGGGCCCACATCCCAAACCGCAAATATAATTATAAACATTATGCTTTGCCATAGATCGCAATAATAGAGAATCATTGACAAAGCATTGGTTAGGTAAAGGTAACTCTTATGTTTTGTATGCAGGGGAAACAATTTAATATTAGTACATTAATTTAAGAAACACAACAAAAATAAAAAATATAAATAAAATATAATATACTATTTTAAATAACAAAAAAAGAAATAAAATGTAAAAAAAAACTTCTTTGAAATAATGATGCAAAATGACATTATCTATAAACATGCTCTTTAATATTGGATCTAACTCCAAATGTGAAACTTTTGTCAGATTACAGTACTTAATGTTAGATATATGTCATGTCATGTTTGCCTGTCGTCCCTACTGGGACATAGGCCGCTGACAAGAGCTTTCCAGACGTCTCTGTCCAGGGCTAGTCTCTCCAACTGTCCCCAGGTGTATCCAATCTTCTTGGTGTCTTCTTCCAGGTCACGTCTCCAGGTCTTTCTTGGTCTGCCTCTCTTCCTCCTGCCTTGTGGATTCCAGGTGAGGGCCTGTCTTGTTATGCTGGATACAGGCTTCCTGAGTGTGTGGCCAATCCATTTCCATTTTCTCTGGAGGATCTCTACTTCCACTGGCAGTTGATTTGTCCGTTGCCATAGAACATCATTTCTGATGGTTTTAGGCCAGCGAATTCGCAGGATCTTTCTGAGACATGCGTTTATAAATGATTGTATTTTCTTCTTATTTATAGCAGTTATTCTCCATGTCTCGGCTCCATAGAGTAAAACAGGTTTTACTAGTGTGTTGAAGATCCGGATTTTTATTCTAAGGGTTAAATCTCCCGAACCCCAAACATTTTTTAGTTGGTTAAAGACTGCTCTTGCCTTACCCGTCCTTATTTTTATGTCTGCTTCTGTCCCACCCTGCTTATCAACAATACTTCCAAGGTAGGTGAATCTATCCACTTCTTCTAGGGCTTCTTCTGCCAGTGTTATAGGGTTGTTGTTTGATGCATTGACTTTGAGAACTTTACTTTTCCCTCTGTGGATGTTCAGACCCAGGCTTGTAGAAAAATTTGCAACCCTGTTGGTTTTATCCTGCATTTGCTGTTGTGTGTGAGAAAGGAGGGCCAGGTCGTCAGCAAAGTCCAGGTCATCCAGCTGGCTCCACAATGTCCACTGTATACCGTTTCGCGTTTTCTCTGTTGACATCTTCATAACCCAGTCTATGGCCAGTAGGAACAGGAATGGTGAAAGTAGGCAACCCTGCCTTACTCCGGTCCGTACTGGGAAGGCCTCTGTAGTCTGTTGGCCATGCACTACTCTACATTTGAGACCTTCATATGAAGACATAATAATGTTGACTATTTTCTGTGGCACCCCGTAGTGTCTCAACAATTTCCACATTGACTGCCTATCCAGGCTATCAAAGGCCTTCTCATAGTCTATGAAATTAATGTAGAGAGATGAGTTCCACTCTTGGGTCTGTTCAATGATGATGCGCAGGGTAGCAATTTGGTCTATGCATGACCTTTCCTTCCTAAAGCCCGCCTGTTGATCTCGAAGCTGGGGATCTATGGCTTCCTTCATTCTGTTTAATAATATTCTGTTGAAGACTTTGCCTGGGATGGACAAAAGTGTTATCCCTCTATAGTTAGAGCATGCACTAAGATCGCCTTTCTTTGGAAGCTTTATGAGTAGTCCCTCCTTCCACTCCTCTGGTATTTGTTCATCTTCCCAGATTTTCTTGAAGAGTGTGTATAGTAGTGTGGTGCTAGTTTCTATATCTGCTGTCAGTGCTTCTGCCGGTATACCATCTATTCCTGGAGCCTTCCAATTTTTCAGCTGCTTTATAGCTCTATGTATCTCTTCTTTTGAAGGTGGGTTGCAGTCTATAGGGAGGTCACTTTCAGCTGGTGGTATGTCTTGCGTGCACTCTGGTGTTGGTCTATTCAGTAGTTCTTCAAAATGTTCTACCCATCTCTTCATCTGTCCTTCCGTATCAGGTATTGTCTTTCCATCTTTGGTTTTCACTGGCCTCTCTGGCTTACTGTACTTACCAGATATCTTCTTAATTGTATTGTACACGTCCCTAATATTACCATGGTACAGTGCTTCTTCCGCTTCTCTTGCCAGCAGTTCCAAATAGCTCCGTTTGTCTTTCCTTATGTGTTTCTTTACATTTTTGTTCGTTTCGGTGTATTCTTCCAGTGCTTTTAATTTCGTAGCCCGTGTGCGGCTGTTGTTTAATGTTGCCTTCTTTCTTTTTCTCTCTTCAATAATTTTCATGGTATCTGCTGATATCCATTCCTTCGCTTGTCCTTTGATAGGGCCTAGCACTTCTTCGCATGTTGATGTTAATATACTTTTAGTTTTTTCCCATGTTTCCTCTATCGTCTCTTCTTCTATTAGTTCTTGTAGTACCTGGAACCTATTGGACATATGAAGTTTAAATTCGTTGAGTTTAGATGGGTCCTTTAGCAGGCCTGTGTTGTACCTGTATTTCCTTTTGTTTTCCAACATGTTTTTCTTCAGCTTGAGTTTTACTTTAGCTACCAGTAGGTGATGGTCTGAAGCAACATCAGCTCCTCTCTTGACGCGTACATCCTGAAGTGATCTCCTGAACTTTTTTATGATACATATATGGTCTATCTGGTTTTCTGTAGATAGGTCGGGTGATACCCAAGTAGCTTTATGTATCCTTTTGTGATGAAAGAGACTACCTCCAATGACTAAATTATTTGTGGCACACAAGTCAGCAAATCTTTCTCCGTTTTCGTTCATCTCACCTAAACCCTGCTGTCCCATACATTCTTCATATCCTCTGTTGTCGCTTCCAATCTTAGCATTGAAGTCGCCCATGAGTATAAGGATGTTCCTTCTTGGGCGGTTCTGGATAATGGTCATTAGCCTGTTGTAGAATTCGTCTTTGTCCTCCTCTTTGCTGTCATTTGTTGGGGCGTAGGCCTGTATTATGTCCATGTTTATTCGTCTTATTTTAGTTTTAAAGGTAGCTGTTATGATCCGCGGGCAGTGTGCCTCCCATCCGATGAGAGCCCTTTGTGCTTGATTTGATAGCATGAGTGCAACTCCTTGAGTATGTGGTGCATTTTCATCCTCATGACCTGAGTACAGCAGTAGCTCTCCTGATATCAGCCTTTTTTGTCCTGAGCCAGTCCACCTTGATTCGCTGACACCCAGGATAGCTATTTTATAGCGTCTCATTTCTGCTGCTACTTGGGTTGCTTTTCCAGCTTCGTACATCGTGCGGACATTCCAAGCTCCAATATTGATGGTGGTCCTAGTGGAAATAATGGTGGTCGACCTGGTAGTTTCCAATACATATTGGCTTTCACCACCCGGCTTCATAAATTCTCCATCGGGAGATCCATTTTTCCCCTGGTCCGAGCTGTCTTTGTTTCTCTCTGTCTGCGTTTCTGTAGCGAGTAATTTGTTTTACGAGATAAGGTTGCTGACCTTATGCTCAACCCCCAACCTGGAGGACCAGGGTGCTAGCTTTCGTCTGACCCCTACCCGCGCAGACCTTCCCAGCTTGGTTGAACCTGCCAGGAGTTAACACTCCCGCTGGTATAGCTCTGGGGGTCGTCAGGGTACGCAAGCTGCCAAGCCACGACAAGGCCCTAGCACCAGATGACAGGTTAGATATATAGTGAATTTATATTAGACCACTATTCAAAATTTGTTCTCAATTTTTGCAATATTAATACTGTTTAATATTTTTTTAATAAAAAAAAAAAAATACTTTTTAATCAAACCAAAAATAAATTACAAATTTAACATAATAACAAGTGGATAACGAAAAAAAGAAAACACTTTTGGATGGACAGACTTGCAGCTTTAACCCCCGACTCCAACCCCCACGAAATTAAGAAAACTTCTTCATAACCGAATGTCACTATTTCTTTTCAGAACACTGATTATGCCAGCTTACTACTTTATAACTCCCACCCCTACCACTAAACGTTTATATGTATTATATGTATATTTAAGAATGAAAGAGATGAAGATAGCGGAGGTTTGTAAATCTGCTACGGTCCTCGTATGTCACGTGATGAAATACAAGTAATTAGACAGTGGTCACCTTCGGGACAAAGCTCAGGCGAGCTGAAAAGAATTACATCATCTGAGACTTAAAAAACAAACCATTTATTTGTTTGTTTGTCTTTTATTTTATAAACATGTATTTTTAAAGGTTTTAAAATATATCAATTCAGTGTTTAAATATCTCCTTTTTAATCCACATATCTAAATTACAAATATCTACATGTAATTTTTTTTTAAAGATTCGTATGTTTTACCTTCATACATCGTTTTAAGCAAAGTTGGGGCTTAAAGACAAGTTACTGCGGTCAGTCTAGCGTCGTATTTTAAGTTATCCTAAATAGGCTTACATTTTATTATGGATTTAATCTCATATTACGTGTTGTCAGTAGGACATGATTATATGTAAATATGTATATCTTATGTAAGAAGGAAAACATAAATAAACGAGTACTTAATAGTATTTTCACAATGACACATCATTGTCGAAAGATTTATAAAAATACAATTTTTAACCGCAAGCGTTCACTGTATGAAAAAAAAAAAACCCACCAAAAGCATGCTTAAAACGTTAAAATAACAACTGTGTATAAACTTTAGAAATGTGAACAAATTAACCTTGCATAATAGAATGGTTAGATAACAATTACAATTACCGCGAAGTAGAGAGAAAATACCAATTGATGTACAGGCACCATGGTACTACATGTTATTTTTAATGAGATTTTCTAAGAATTTGTTATTAAAATCACATCAGTCACATCATTGCCGTTTACATAGTCATTATCATTATTGTTATCATCATCGTCGACCTTGACGTTGACGTCATCAAGACTGTTAATTATTACGTGATTCAACACGATTAATTATCCGTAAATATTCTACTCACTTCAACATATTAAATTTATGTATGTGCCAGATAGTTATGGACATTTTCAGATATAACAAAATCTAATAGAGGAATATTGTGCTGTCAAGCAATCCTATTCCTCTATTTAGTTTTCGATGCAATAAAGTTGGATTGTTGATAATCCTGCTTTTAAATATAAACCCGCTAATATGTTTGTTTGATGAAGTTGCTGGGAATTTAGACACATACAATTGTAATACTGCAATTTTCGCCAGGGCATAATACCCAAAACTTTATTTAGATTAACGAACAACACAATGCCTAACAACTTCATTACAGACCTTTTCTTGATCTGTCAAATGTGCATGTAAATCATACAAAACAATAGAACATTACCCGACCTTTTCTTGATCTGTCAAATGTGCATGTCAATCATACCAAACA